>NC_091177.1:16836410-16853910 GCF_040958095.1 Procambarus clarkii
CAGGTGTCGTGGTGGATGATACAGCAGGTGTCGTGGTGTATGATACAGCAGGTGTCGTGGTGTATGATACAGCAGGTGTCATGGTGTATGATACAGCAGGTGTCGTGGTGTATGATACAGCAGGTGTCGTGGTGTATGATACAGCAGGTGTGGTGGTGGATGGTACAGCAGGTGTCGTGGTGTATGATGCAGCAGGTGTCGTAGTGTATGATACAGCTGGTGTCGTGGTGTATGATACAGCAGGTGTCGTGGTGGATGGTACAGCAGGTGTCGTGGTGTATGATGCAGCAGGTGTCGTAGTGTATGATACAGCTGGTGTCGTGGTGTATGATACAGCAGGTGTCGTGGTGTATGATACAGCAGGTGTCGTGGTGTATGATACAGCAGGTGTCGTGGTGTATGATACAGCAGGTGTCGTGGTGGATGGTACAGCAGGTGTCGTGGTGGATGATACAGCAGGTGTCGTGGTGTATGATACAGCAGGTGTCGTGGTGTATGATACAGCAGGTGTCATGGTGTATGATACAGCAGGTGTCGTTGTGTATGATACAGCAGGTGTCGTGGTGTATGATACAGCAGGTGTCATGGTGTATGATACAGCAGGTGTCGTGGTGTATGATACAGCAGGTGTCGTGGTGTATGATACAGCAGGTGTCGTGGTGGATGGTACAGCAGGTGTCGTGGTGTATGATGCAGCAGGTGTCGTAGTGTATGATACAGCTGGGGTCGTGGTGTATGATACAGCAGGTGTCGTGGTGGATGGTACAGCAGGTGTCGTGGTGTATGATGCAGCAGGTGTCGTAGTGTATGATACAGCTGGTGTCGTGGTGTATGATACAGCAGGTGTCGTGGTGTATGATACAGCAGGTGTCGTGGTGTATGATACAGCAGGTGTCGTGGTGTATGATACAACAGGTGTCATGGTGTATGATACAGCAGGTGTCGTGGTGTATGATACAACAGGTGTCGTGGTGTATCATACAGCAAGTGTCGTGGTGTATGATACAGCAGGTGTCGTGGTGTATGATACAACAGGTGTCGTGGTGTATCATACAGCAAGTGTCGTGGTGTATGATACAGCAGGTGTCGTGGTGTATGATACAGCAGGTGTCGTAGTGTATGATACAGCAGGTGTCGTGGTGTATGATACAACAGGTGTCGTGGTGTATCATACAGCAAGTGTCGTGGTGTATGATACAGCAGGTGTCGTGGTGTATGATACAGCAGGTGTCGTGGTGTATGATACAACAGGTGTCATGGTGTATGATACAGCAGGTGTCGTGGTGTATGATACAGCAGGTGTCGAGGTGTATGATACAGCAGGTGTCGTGGTGGATGGTACAGCAGGTGTCGTGGTGGATGATACAGCAGGTGTCGTGGTGTATGATACAGCAGGTGTCGTGGTGTATGATACAGCAGGTGTCATGGTGTATGATACAGCAGGTGTCGTGGTGTATGATACAGCAGGTGTCGTGGTGTATGATACAGCAGGTGTGGTGGTGGATGGTACAGCAGGTGTCGTGGTGTATGATGCAGCAGGTGTCGTAGTGTATGATACAGCTGGTGTCGTGGTGTATGATACAGCAGGTGTCGTGGTGGATGGTACAGCAGGTGTCGTGGTGTATGATGCAGCAGGTGTCGTAGTGTATGATACAGCTGGTGTCGTGGTGTATGATACAGCAGGTGTCGTGGTGTATGATACAGCAGGTGTCGTGGTGTATGATACAGCAGGTGTCGTGGTGTATGATACAGCAGGTGTCGTGGTGGATGGTACAGCAGGTGTCGTGGTGGATGATACAGCAGGTGTCGTGGTGTATGATACAGCAGGTGTCGTGGTGTATGATACAGCAGGTGTCATGGTGTATGATACAGCAGGTGTCGTTGTGTATGATACAGCAGGTGTCGTGGTGTATGATACAGCAGGTGTCATGGTGTATGATACAGCAGGTGTCGTGGTGTATGATACAGCAGGTGTCGTGGTGTATGATACAGCAGGTGTCGTGGTGGATGGTACAGCAGGTGTCGTGGTGTATGATGCAGCAGGTGTCGTAGTGTATGATACAGCTGGGGTCGTGGTGTATGATACAGCAGGTGTCGTGGTGGATGGTACAGCAGGTGTCGTGGTGTATGATGCAGCAGGTGTCGTAGTGTATGATACAGCTGGTGTCGTGGTGTATGATACAGCAGGTGTCGTGGTGTATGGTACAGCAGGTGTCGTGGTGTATGATACAGCAGGTGTCGTGGTGTATGATACAGCAGGTGTCGTGGTGGATGGTACAGCAGGTGTCGTGGTGGATGATACAGCAGGTGTCGTGGTGTATGATACAGCAGGTGTCGTGGTGTATGTTACAGCAGGTGTCATGGTGTATGATACAGCAGGTGTCGTGGTGTATGATACAGCAGGTGTCGTGGTGTATGATACAGCAGGTGTCGTGGTGGATGGTACAGCAGGTGTCGTGGTGTATGATGCAGCAGGTGTCGTAGTGTATGATACAGCTGGTGTCGTGGTGTATGATACAGCAGGTGTCGTGGTGGATGGTACAGCAGGTGTCGTGGTGTATGATGCAGCAGGTGTCGTAGTGTATGATACAGCTGGTGTCGTGGTGTATGATACAGCAGGTGTCGTGGTGTATGATACAGCAGGTGTCGTGGTGTATGATACAGCAGGTGTCGTGGTGTATGATACAACAGGTGTCGTGGTGTATGATACAGCAGGTGTCGTGATGTATGATACAGCAGGTGTCGTGGTGTATGATACAACAGGTCACGTGGTGTATGATACAGCAAGTCTAGAACGGTGTAATCTAGGAGAGTGGCCTTCAGGACCTGTACTCTAGGACACTAGACTCCAGATTTATGTAATCTCGGGCAGAAGGTTCTGTAGTTCATTACCCTCTCCATTATCGCGCTACATAGTCGCCTCGGCTTGGTGCCTTCTTTTGATAGTTACTAACTGCTCTCTCCATTAAGTGTCGGTGAGGCGAGGGATCGACACCACACAGCCCCGGGTAAGGGTTCCGATACTCTGCCTCCATACTTGCGATCATCAGATGACTGTAGTTTCTCTCTCTTGGGTGTTCGTAGCCCTTAGGTAGTGTTACAACTTTGGGTTCCCACTTGGACTGAAGTTCCGACTGCTGTCCAAATCATAATTTATGATTTATTTTTGCCCGTTTTAATAATTTCGTAGGTTATAGTTACTTTTTCTGTTTTGTATCTTTGGTAATTAGATATATCGGTATTTCCTCCCGACTCGAGTGTGCAAGAGAGGAAAAGTAGTAGGAACAGAGGTAGATGAGAGAGAGGGGAGATATAAGAGGTAGATGAGAGAGAGGGGGAGAGATGAGAGGTGGAGGGAACGAGGGGGAGGGATTTTTTTTAGGTGGGTTGAGAGGGTAAAGAGGATGGAGACGCACAGGTGAAGGATGAAGTTAAAAATGGGAAATATAGCGAATTATGATAGCAGGCGGACTGTCCTCCTAGGTAACCCGATGTGTGTCTGTGTAATTACCTAAGTGTAATTACCTACGTGTAGTTACAGGATGAGAGCTATGCTCGTGGTGTCCCGTCTTCCCAGCACTCTTTGTCATATAACGCTTTGAAACTACTGACGGTCTTGGCCTCCACCACCTTCTCACCTAACTTGTTCCAACCGTCTACCACTCTGTTTGCGAAAGTGAATTTTCTTATATTTCTTCGGCATCTGTGTTTAGCTAGTTTAAATCTATGACCTCTTGTTCTTAAAGTTCCAGGTCTCAGAAAATCTTCCCTATCGATTTTATCAATTCCTGTTACTATTTTGTATGTAGTGATCATATCACCTCTTTTTCTTCTGTCTTCTAGTTTTGGCATATTTAATGCCTGTAACCTCTCCTCGTAGCTCTTGCCCTTCAGTTCTGGGAGCCACTTAGTAGCATGTCTTAGCACCTTTTCCAGTTTGTTGATGTGCTTCTTAAGATATGTGCTTCTTAAGATATGTGCTTCTTAAGATAAGTGGAATGCTGAGCTCTGGTGCACATTCTCTCAGAACCCATGGTGAAATTCCATCTGGACCAACTGCTTTGTTCTTATTTAGCCCCTTGAGCATTTTTTCCACTTCGTCTCTAGACACCTCTATGTGCTCTATGTTGTTCGCTGGAATTCTTATTGTGTCTGGTTCCCTGAAGATTTCATTTTGTACAAACACACTTTGGAACTTTTCGTTTAATGTTTCACACATTTTCTTTTCATTTTCCGTGAATCTATTTCCCATTTTCAACCTCTGAATATTATCCTTTAGCTGCAATTTGTTGTTTATGAATTTATATAATAGACCTGGTTCTGTTTTACATTTATCTGCAATCCCTTTTTCAAAATTTCTTTCTGCCTCTCTCTTCACTGCCGTGTAGTTGTTTCTCGCATCTTTGTATCGCTGGTATGTTTGGGGGTTTGGCCTCTTCCTGTATTGATTCCATTTTTGTGTCTTTTTGGCCCTCTCGCAATTTCTGTTGAACCAATCCTGTTTCCAAGTTCTGCATCTCTGTTTGGTATAATTTTTTTTGTGCCTTTATCATTTATTTCACAAAACTTGACATACATCTCATTCACTTCCTTGCCTAGCAACAAGTCTTACCAATTATACTCACTAAAAATATTTCTAAGGTTGCCATAATATCCTCTCCTTAAGTCAGGTTTTTCAATTGTGTGTGTGTGTGTGTGTACTCACCTAATTGTACTCACCTAATTGTGCTTGCGGGGGTTGAGCTCTGGCTCTTTGGTCCCGCCTCTCAACCGTCAATCAACTGGTGTACAGATTCCTGAGCCTATTGGGCTCTATCATATCTACATTTGAAACTGTGTATGGAGTCAGCCTCCACCACATCACTTCCTAATGCATTCCATTTACTAACTACTCTGACACTGAAAAAGTTCTTTCTAACGTCTCTGTGGTCTGTGTGTGTGTGTGTGTGTGTGTGTGTGCGTGTGTGTGTGTGTGTGTGTGTGTGTGTGTGTGTGTGTGTGTGTGTGTTTCTGTGTGTGTGTGTGTGTGTGTGTGTGTGTGTGTGTGTGTGTGTGTGTGTGTGTGTGTGTGTGTGTGTGTGTGTGTGTGTGTGTGTGTTTCTGTGTGTGTGTGTGTGTGTGTGTGTGTGTGTGTGTGTGTGTGTGTGTGTGTGTGTGTGTGTGTGTGTGTGTGTTGACAGCTAAGCTAAGCTTGCTCCATTTTCTGAGCGAGCAGCAAGGGTATGTAAGATTCTTAATTTGTATTTCAGCACATATGGATGTCTATAGATGCATACTGTGTACCATTCCTATATACACACTCGGATGCTTTTATTTGTTTTGATGTTCTGTTTAAAGAAGCTTTAATTTATTATTATTTATTTATTTATTTTTTAACAGGGGGAGAGGGGATTTCTGATCAATATTTCATCTAGAAATTATGTATTGTGGAGCTGGGTTTTCATCGAGTAAATGGAGGCTCTTCGGCCACCAGCTGTGGGAGTGGGGTGTCTCATCTTGGGCTGCCAGATGTGGGAGTGGGGTGTCTCATCTTGGGCCACCAGCTGTGGGAGTGGGGTGTCTCATCTTGGGCCACCAGCTGTGGGAATGGGATGTCTTATCTTGGGCCACCAGCTGTGGGAGTGGGGCGTCTCATCTTGGGCTACCAGCTGGGGGAGCGGGGTGTCTCATCTTGGGCCACCAGCTGTGGGAGTGGGATATCTCATCTTGGGCTACCAGCTGTGGGAGCGGGGTGTCTCATATTGGGCTACCAGCTGTGGGAGCGGGTTGTCTCATCTTGGGCTACCAGCTGTGGGAGCGGGTTGTCTCATCTTGGGCCACCAGCTGTGGGAGCGGGTTGTCTCATCTTGGGCTACCAGCTGTGGGAGTTTTATTATATATTAGTAATATTTTTGTATTGATATTAATATTAGTTATCACATAAGGATCATTATTCGCTGTTAATGTATACACATTACGCGTTAATGACAGTAACGCCTTCGTTTGTATATAACCAAAGGACGTGAGAATGATATTAAAGGAAATTTCAATCGTATCAACACCGACTCGAGACGTGACCTCAGGGCGGCGAGTGCCAAGATAAGTCAGGAATTGTCAAAGTCGATACGCGAAAATAAAAAGCATTATTTGAAAACCTTCTACCTAACGCCAATCGGAGGAGCGCGAAAATCGTCAAATTAAAGCATTAATTGATAGGTGAGTAACGGTAAGGTTCGCCAAAAATGCCGCCAGGTCGCGTAGAAAAAGCCATCGCCAAAATAAAAATTGGGCGGGAAGAGAGGTGTTGGGTGGCCGGAGGAGACATCTATCACGGCGAAGTCAGGATGACACTCCCGCCCGGACCTGCCCTTGAGTTCTCGAACCCAGCCCTCAGGTCCTAGCACCCCAAGTCCTGGTCTTCCAGCCCGTCCAGATCTTAAGTTCCAGCCCTCAGGTCCCACTACGCATTTCCCAGCCCTTAGTCCTCTTCCCTTATAGTTCCCACTCCACACTTTCCATCCCTCAGTTCCCCGTGTTAAGAGTGGGGGAGGAAGGAGCACAAACCGCCGTCCCACGTAATCGGAGACACACTCTACCGTTGTGTTGCACCAGTAACACAGGGACCTTGACAGCTCCTCCGAGGACCGCCAAAAATGCACACTGCCCCCGAAGGGTGGTAAGGTAGAGCGAGAGGTGTCGTGGAGAGGTACCCGGGGTCGTCACACTCACTGGACCACACCATCGTTCCTTAGTTATAAGGGGTGGACACCTCCTCCCCAAGTTCCAAAGAAACCAACTCCTGAAAACAACCGCCGCTACACCAATGGCAGCTCCCGAGCAAACTGTGAGGCGAGGACTCCTCGACATCCTGGCCTAGGCTTCCTTGGCGGCCTCGGTAACATCTCAGCCACCGCCGCCTGATAAGACTGGACCTGCGTCCAGAACAGGCGTGCCTGGCTACCTCGACGACTCGCCTTCAGTTGTCTTACAGCCTAGCCTCACTTTCCTCCATAGCGAAATCTGATAATCCCTTCATATGGACAACCTTTACCCAGTGATAGTGTAAACTCCTAAAACTCTCGTGTAGATCACAGCATGGCATAGTTCAAGTAGCATGGAAACACAGTGTTCAAAATTTATAGCATCATTTACTAAAGGATATTATACAAACTCAAACCAATAATCTGGGAGCACTAGCCTCATCTACTGCTAAACTTTACGGATACTCTTAGCCCTGGTCTGATTAATGTTAGTCTTCGGAGACGATTCTGGTAGCTGTAACATTACCTTTGCAAATTAATTCACTTTCTCAAGAAATTAGGAGACTTGGAAAACGAATTTTTCTTTAAATTGTATCATACAATATTCATTGACGTATAATCTCTCTGTAGCATTACGTTATCATCTGTTGTGAAAGTTATACCTCATGGTTACTAGTTATTTCGCCATAGCATAACACACACACACACACACACACACATATATATATATATATATATATATATATATATATATATATATATATATATATATATATATATATATATATATATATATCTATGCCCAAGATTACTATCCGAGTGCCGGCGGTGGGGTGGTTCAAATAGCCTCGGCTATCACCTCATTTTGTCCGGTCGTGATGGTCAAGTGGATTAAGGCGTCTTGTACATACCAGTTGCGTTGCTCCTGGGAGTATGGGTTCGAGTCACTTCTGGGGTGTGAGTTTTCAGTTGCATATTGTCCTGGGGACCATTCAGGCTTGTTCGCATTTGTGTTCCTCACGTGTGCCCCAAAGAATGAGGTGATTTGGTAAAATGCTATGCCCAAGATTACTATCCGAGTGCCGGCGGTGGGGTGGTTCAAATAGCCTCGGCTATCACCTCATTTTGTCTGGTCGTGATGGTCAAGTGGATTAAGGCGTCTTGTACATACCAGTTGCGTTGCTTCTGGGAGTATGGGTTCGAGTCACTTCTGGGGTGTGAGTTTTCAGTTGCATATTGTCCTGGGGACCATTCAGGCTTGTTCGCATATATATACATATATATATATATATATATATATATATATATATATATATATATATATATATATATATATATATATGTATATATATATATATATATATATATATATATACATATATACATCCGAGTACATGAATTATTATAATATAATGCCCTTTAAGGAACTTGCAGTCAAAAGTGAATGGAAAGGGAAAGTTCCTTTGCTAGAACAGCTGATATATCCAACAGGTGCGTTAAGTATCTCTTTGGTCACTCCTCCAGCTGATTTGTGACTTCGGGTGTGCTCCCAAGACTCCTCTCCACCCACATGCAGCCTCGGCGTTGCCCCTGGTTTCACTAAGACACCATTTAACCTCTTCGGCTGGATGGAGGAGCGACGATCTCGCTTCATGCAGGTCGGCGTTCAATCCCAGACCATCCAAGTGGTTGGGCACCATTCCGTCCCATCCCAAATCCTTATCCTGACACCTTCCCAGTGCTATATAATTGTAATGGCTTGGCGCTTTCTCCTGATAATTACCTTACCTCAATCCCAGCCAAGTTGTCGATTAGCTTCGTTCCTTCGCGAACAATATGGGTCGCGTTCATGGGGTGCTCTCCCACCCCAAGTTGTTGTTGTTATTTTAGATTTAACTACTCGGAACGAAATGTCCATGTAGCACGGGCTATAGTGAGCCCGTAAAGTTGTTGTGGACTCTCATAAGGACGAGTCGCTCGGCAGGTCTTTACGCCTCTCCTGGGCCAACACGTGTCACTCGTACTGTTACTGTAGATTAATGTCCTTTTGGCTTGACAGGTAAAACACTCACAATAATCTTGCTTCTCTGTGGAAAGATTCCCTGTCACTGCACTTACTGGCCATCATGACCTCTTCCTACAGTGACTCTCTGTGTACCAACATCACTGGATTGACTTACTTGTCAAGTCGGGACTGCGCCTGGCTGGCAGATGACTCTCACTCTTCACGTGATGTGCTAACGTCGGAGGGTGACGGCATCACTCCCCTACCAGAGACCATGGGCGCCCTGCTTCATCTTAACTACAGCAGTCGTACGCCAAAATTTCTTTCTGCACGTCCACCTTATCCCAAGGTTGTCAGGTGCAACTCTTGGTGTTGGTAAATACTCGTGCTCCTCAGGTAGGCTCAACTCTCCACACGAATGCGAGTCTGGCAATAAATTCTGGAGTGCCGACGCATACGTCCTCACCAGATCATGGCCGCGTGGTCAGTGACCCAGCTCGCCTATCCCAGGTCCCGTGTCAGAGCTCATTGGTGACGTCACTGCAAGTCTCCTGTTCATTGGCTGCAACCTTGCAGCTCCTCCCAATCATGTCTCTCGTTGTATACCCTCTAGAGCAGTGTCACTGCACTAGGTGGGAAGGGAAGTATCAGCAGAGAGCGCCAAACCATTACGACTGTATAGCACTTGGAAGGAGCCAGGATAAAGTTTTGAGATGAGACGGGGGGAAGGAAAGGTGTCCAGCCACTTGGACGGTCCGGGATTGGACGCCGACCTGCGTGAAAGGAGACTG
The DNA here is from genome assembly GCF_040958095.1 of Procambarus clarkii. Lineage (NCBI taxonomy): Eukaryota > Metazoa > Arthropoda > Malacostraca > Decapoda > Cambaridae > Procambarus > Procambarus clarkii. The sequence continues at coordinate 16,845,947 of NC_091177.1, forward strand.
TCGCTCTACCGTCCAGCTCAAGTGGTTGGGTACACTAGGTGGGAACTTGCTCTTCGTCAGCAACTCTAGGCGCCATCTTGGCCAGCATCAGGCCACCTCATTCCTCCTGCCAATTCCTTAAAACCAAATTTACACTAAAATCATACCTTGCACTTTTCCCTCATAACTCAAAACATTCTTTGGGCCGTCTTGCATCTCATTAAATCGGGTACACTTGACTTGATGTGGGAAAGACCTGGAATTAGATGGCGATCAAAACTACTGCCCTCATGACGTCAGACTATATGTGTGTGTGTGTGTGTGTGTGTGTGTGTGTGTGTGTGTGTGTGTAGAGTCCACCTCTATCTCATGACCATATAATAGGTGTAGATGGAGTCTACCTGTACCTCATGACCTCAGAATATGAGTGTGAGGAGTCCACTATCTCACTACAGGTCAAGTACTTTACACTTCCTCACTAACGTAATGCTGAACTTAGTTTAATGCGGGCATTCCTGATGCTACTGTGTTTTGCCACATATACTTTACATCCCATATATCGTATCAGATTCCACTATAACTCCGTCTAATTCTTTCCATTTGCTCAGTATCCTTATGCTTGGATACTTATCTGTCAAATCCGTGACCACTTGCGCCTCACATGTCCGACCATGTTGTCTTGTTCTCCAATATCTCATAATAAACGTCATCCCTCACTTGAGAATGTGAGACGCTGTTGTAATATGACCCTTTTTCATCATGCATACGCGTGCAAGCGTGTGCAACTTTACATTTGCTCATATAAACGCTCTTACAACGTCAGTAGTCAGTTCCTAAGCTCCTTTTTTCGATCTATCAGTCGTTAATTGCAATGACTATTATATTTTATGTGTCATAGAACGTGCTTTTAAATTTGTGCTTCGTATTACCTTCAAATTCCAGCTTTTCTAGCCCTTGTGGTTATTTTTAACGTTAACTCGGCAGAAATTATTCGCGACTTCTCAATGGCTAAGTTGCTTCTCTAGTGCCATCCGCGGGCTCTGCTTCTGCTGCCTTTTCTCTTACTTCATCTTCGTCTGCTCTTGCGGTACCCCTTAGGATTCTACACGACGTAAGTATACCTTGCTCCTTTTTTTCTCCAAAGTGATGAGTTGTAGTTCCTGTAACCTATTCTCGTTGGTCAGTCTAATCAGCTTAAGAACGATCCTTGCCGCGTATCTCTGGATTATTTCAAGTTTTGCTTTGTGCTTTTTCAGGTGGATGTTCTCCGTCGAGGCTGCAAACTGGAGGATGGGTCTCAAGTAGGTTGTATACAGAGTCCTGATAGCATCTTTGTCTAGGTTGTCTAAGGCCATACGCAGCTTTGCCAGTGTGGTATAAGCTGTTATTGTTATTTTGCTTATATGTGCCCTCACTGTTTATGTTGATTATGTCTAATCCGAGATCTGTCACCTGTGATTAGAGGAGGCATCTCCAGTTGTAGTGTTCTTCTCTTCCTATCTTCTTAACCTGACCTTTGTCAAGAAAAAAAGTCCAGTAGTGGTTCTTCAGAGCATCTTTGGAAAGTGTGTAGATCCTCTTGAATCCTCCAGTAGTCCTCTGATTTAGATCTTTTAATTTCCTGCATATCGTCAACAAACATTGATACGAAAGAGCCTATTTCGACTTTTTAGGCAGTTGACGTATATCAGGAACAGAAAGGGCCCAAGAACCGGTCCCTGTGGTGTTACTCGCTTTCTCTCTCTCTCTATTCTCATGCCTCTCATTCCATACTGCCTGCTATCAGATATGTAATTCCATATTAAGAGTTGTTTCTCGTTTGTTTCTGAGCCTCATTTTATGTACATTTCTGGGTTGCATTGTTCATTATATACTGCAATTGTTGGGGTACCCGGCGTGGCTCGGGTGACGGAGACCTCCATCTTCACTACACAATATCGTCATCCCTCTGACCTCTGACACAGCTATCATCACTGTAACAACTTTTGCTACATACACTGTCTTCCTCACTGTAGCCATCTTAATTACTTTCAACCATCATCATTATAATCATCTTAGCTTCAGAATGTCTTCACTATCACTGTCTGTAAACACAACCCACAACACTGTAACCACCAGTACACACAACCCACAACACTGTAACCACCAGTACACACAACCCACAACACTGTAACCACCAGTACACACAACCCACAACACTGTAACCACCAGTACACACAACCCACAACACTGTAACCACCAGTACACACAACCCACAACACTGTAGCCACCAGTACTCACAACACTCAACACTGTAACCACCAGTACACACAACACTGTAACCACCAGTACACACAACACTCAACACTGTAACCACCAGTACACACAACCCTCAACACTGTAACCACCAGTACACACAACACTCAACACTGTAACCACCAGTACACACAACCTTCAACACTGTAACCACCAGTACACACAACCCACAACACTGTAGCCACCAGTACTCACAACACTCAACACTGTAACCACCAGTACACACAACACTGTAACCACCAGTACACACAACACTCAACACTGTAACCACCAGTACACACAACACTCAACACTGTAACCACCAGTACACACAACCCTCAACACTGTAACCACCAGTACACACAACACTCAACACTGTAACCACCAGTACACACAACCCTCAACACTGTAGCCACCAGTACTCACAACACTCAACACTGTAACCACCAGTACACACAACACTGTAACCACCAGTACACACAACACTCAACACTGTAACCACCAGTACACACAACCCTCAACACTGTAACCACCAGTACACACAACACTCAACACTGTAACCACCAGTACACACAACACTCAACACTGTAACCACCAGTACACACAACCCTCAACACTGTAACCACCAGTACACACAACACTCAACACTGTAACCACCAGTACACACAACACTCAACACTGTAACCACCAGTACACACAACACTCAACACTGTAACCACCAGTACACACAACCTTCAACACTGTAACCATCTTCATTACCCGGGCAACATCGCGTGTCACATCTACGACCATCATCACTACATTCCTTTCCTTCACCTTCGGTATCCGTTACCACCTTCTCTCATTTTTACCACCTTTCCTACCCCTCACCTTCCTAACTCTTTACCTTCCCTACCCTTCACAACCTTCTTCACCCTTCACCACTTTTCAAACCACTCTCTACCATCCCTACCCGTTACCACCTCCTTTATCCTACATCACCATATCACCCTTCACCACCTTCCCTACCCTTTATTTTCTACACACACCTTCACCACCTACGTTACGCTTCACCACCTTCCCTGTCCTTCACCACCTTCCCTACCATTCACCAACTTCTTCACCCCTTCACCACCTATGCCATTCACCACCTTCCCTCTCCTTCTCTACCTCTTCATTGCCTTTCCTTCCATTCATCACTATATGTATCTTCATACACACTGTCTTCGTCAATAAATAAATTAAATAAAACTTACATATATGATCCTCGCGAAGGAAATATTATGCTAGATGGATCTTTGTGAGTCTGGCGCATACCAGACTCTGTTCTCGCTAAGATCATAAACTAATATAATTGACTCCATCATGCAAACGGAGATATGAGGGTTGATTCAGACCTGACTATGACTATCCTGAACCCAATACCAGTCACCCTGCAGTATTTGGTGAGGTTAGCCCGAAACGTCTGGCTGCCAAGTGCACGTTTCTCGTGCACTTTCTTTTATAGATATGGTTTGTCAAGTGAGCTCCCTCTACTTTAGCAGACGGAGTTACAGTAGCGTGGCTGAGGAGCTGAAGCCCAACACGCACACGTCTGAAAAGGGCGAAACGACGATGTTTCAAACCTTCATGGTAATGTTGTGTAACAGAAAGTGAAATAGATAAACAATATAAGGCATGAGAGGAAGATGAAAGGCGATTTGAATGAAAGAGAAAGATGAAGATAATAAGATGAAAGAGCAAAGAATAACATGAAACATAAAATTAGATGAAAGGTAAGAATAAAGTGAATGATAAAATCAGATGATAGATAAGAATAATATGAATGGAATAAATGAGAGGAAAAGGTAAGAATAAGAGAAGACGTAAGAATAAAGATAATCAGGTAAAGTAAAGAAAAGGTTAGACGTAAGGGAAGAAAAGAGGAGGAATATAAAAAAGGATTTAAATAAGAAAAAGAAAGAAAAATAGAAAGGTAAAAATATAACAAGGTAAACAAAAGAAACTGGCAAGAAGCCAAATTTCGTTACTTTAGTAACGAAAGAGACAGACGGGAAAGAGAGCCAAGAGTGGCCGAATCTAAGTCAGATCACGCAAACTGAGAATTACCCTTCCTTATGGAAGGGTAATTCTCAGTTTGCGGTGATAATTCTAAGGGTAATTCTTTTAAGAATTAAAAGCTAAATTTAAAAGCTGGCTTAAATTAAAAGCTAGCACTCACCTGAGGTTGGAGCATTTGAGCATGTACTGTGAAAGAGAAGAGTCAACAGCTACAAAGCAGGACTTGGGTTCATGTTGGGTATGTTGTGTATCAGAGCTGATTCGACAAGATGACGTCTGTGAAGATTAGAGGCAGGAAAGATTATTTTAGCAGACCAATCAATAGCATGATTAGAGTCCCTAACATGACAGAAGAGAGCATTGTTTGTCTCTGCAGACTTAACACTTATTTTGTGTTCCTTAAGTCTGTCATTTAATACACGGTCAGTGTCCCCAAAGTATTGGAGAGGACAAGATGAACAGGAAATAGAGAGGACACCAGCAACATTAGAAGCAGGAGGAGGAGGAGCAGTGTGACCCAGATTACTCGGAAGAGTGTTAGTTTGTCGAAAAGCGAGTTTTATGTCAAGGGGACGAAGGGCATTAGGGATTTTTTTTACCTCAGATATGAAGGGAAGACACAACTCAGTGTTTCTAGTGTTGGAAACAGGTTTGGGATGAATGAAAATTATCTTAGTTTGAGAAGAGACTCTCTTTCTCTGTCGTTACTAGATTTTTCTCTTCCTTATTTGGCTTCTTCCAGATTTCATTTCTTTATTTATTGTTTGCCTTTCTGTGTCTAACTTTTCCTTATTTGTACCCTTTCCTATTCCTCTTCCTTTTTCTTTCCCTTATTTCTAACGTTTACTTTATTTTACCTAATTCTCTTATTCATTCCTTTCATCTTATTTTATCGTTCATCGTATTCGTTCCTTCATCTTTCTCTTTCATCCCAACTTTCTTCTTACTCTCATCCCTTATAATGTTTATCTCTTCCATTATTTCCATTACACGATATGATAATAGTTCAGGACGAACCGAAACGTCGTCGTTTCTTCAGTTTGAGATGTTTGGGCTGGATATTATCCCTCTACCCAGGTATTTTCTCTTGATGCGCGTGTATGTGTACTCACCTAGATATGCTGGCCCTCACCTGAATGTGCCTACAGCGTCCCTAGCTTCACCTTTCCCGCCCCTGATCACTTAATGCAACGACTTTTATTCGTGATTTTTGTGGTACTTCCATATGAAGATCGGTGTTGAGCTTGTTGTAACCCCTCACACCTGCCTACAACTATTACTCTTAAGTGCTGTTTAATGGCATCCCTCCGGCTCGTCTGCGTCTCCAGCTTCCACACGCGCGCGCGAGAGTGTATATATAAGCCTCCGGAGTTAGGTTTGGTGTTATGTCCACTCCCAGGTCTTTTTTTGAACACTGATCTTTGAGGTACTCCACTCGTTAATGTTCACCAGTCCGACCTTTTACCTCTTACTGTTACTCTCTGACTCCTGCTTATTAGGTAATTCCTTACCCCATGTTAGAACTTTTCCGCTTACTCCCTCCTGCCTCTGAAGTTTGTATAGTAATCTCTTGTGAGATTACTTTTCTATCTAGAAATACGCACTCTGCCCATCCTTCTTTGTCTTGGTTTATTCTTGTAACTGTATCATAGAACTCCAGTAGGTTTGTTAGGCATGACTTTCCTTCAATATAGAAATGTTGGTATTTGTTTACATACTTAGTTATCTCTGTGTCACTAGTCTTAACTAGATTATTTTTTCAAGTACTTTCCAGAGGATGCCTCTCAGTAATTCTGGCCTGTAGTTTAAGTGCCTTTTCTCTCTCTCCTGAAAATTGGTACCACGTTTGACTTCTTCCAGCAGCTGGGTAACTCTCCCTTTGTACGTCTCATTAAAGACTGCTAGAAAGCACAGGCCCTCGGTACAGGCTGAGGGCCAGTGCTGCCTCTGTTAATATCCATTGTGATATGCGAAAACACCTTGAAAACTGGCGTGGAGCCCCTCGCAAATTTCCCTGTCACTTACCGTATAACCCTTCCCCAGTGTCTCGTGGTGTTGTCTCTTGGTCCTTCGATCACTGTCATTTTCCTTCTTCGCGACAGTGTAGTTGTTTTAGTTCTTGCGGCGAGCCGCGTTGCCAACTTCCTTATATTGTACTCACCTAGTTGTGTTTGCTGGGGTTGACCTCTGGCTCTGGTCCCGCCTCTCAACCGTCACTCAACTGATGTACAGATTCCTGAGCCTACTGGGCTCTATCATATCTACATTTGAAACTGTGTATAGAGTCAGCCTCCACCACATCACTTCCTAGTGCATTAAATTTACTAACTATTCTGACACTGTAAAAGTTCTTCCTAATGTCTCTGTGGCTCATTTGGGTTCACAGCTTCCACCTGTGTTCCCTTGTGCGTGTACCACCCGTGTTAAATAATCCATCCTTGTCTACCCAATCAATTCTTCTGAGAATTATGTATGTGGTGATCATTTCTCCCCGAACTCTACTGTCTTCCAGCGACGTGAGGTGCAGTTCCTCGTATCTCATGCCTTTTAGGTCTGGGACAAGCCTAGTGGCATATGCCTCAACTTTTTCCAACTTCGTCTTGTACTTGACAAGGTACGGGCTCCATGCTGGGGCAGTATACTCCAGGATTGGTCTCAAATGTGGTATACAGGGTTCTGAAAGATTCCTACCCAGTTTTCTGAAGGCAGTACTGATGTTAGCCAGCCTCGCATACCCCGCCGATGTTATTCTTTTGATGTGGGATTCAGGAGACAGGTTTGGAGGGATATCAACTCCTAGATCTTTCTCTCTGTCCTTGACATGAAGTCCGTTTCATAAAGGACTTCATGTCCCATTCGGTATCCAGTGTCTGGCCTCCTATTTCTTCCACCTAGTTTTATTACCTTACATTTACTTAAGTTGAACTTTAGTAGTCATTTGTTGCACCATTCATTTTGTCTACGTCATCTTGTAGCCTCATACTAACTTCCTCTGTGTTAATCCTCCTCATAATTTTTGCATCATCAGCAAACATTGAGAGGAATGAGTCAATTCCCTCTGGGAGATCATTTACATACATCAGAAACAGTATAGGTCCTAGGACTGATCCCTGTGGGGCTCCATTGGTGATTCCTCGCCACACCTAGACCTCGCCCCTCACAGTGACTCGCTGTCTTATGTTGTTTAGGTACTTCCTTATCCATTGGAGTACCTTCCATTTCATTCCTGCCTGCATCTCCAGCTTGTGCACTAGTCTCTTATATGGTCAAAGGCTTTCTGGCAATCCAAAAATATGCAGTCTGCCCAGCCCTCTCTTGCCTGATTTTTGTTACCTGGATATATAATTAAATTAATCCTGTGAGGCATGATTTGCCATCCCTGAACCCATGCTGATGTTGTGTTACAAACACAAATATTCCACTATATTTTTGGCACAATCTTCTCCGTCATCTTGCATAGTATGCAAGTTAGAGACACTGGTCTGCAGTTCAGTGCGTCCTGTCTTGTATATCGGGACTACATTAGCCGTCTTCCAATTTTTTGGCAGTTCACCTGTTACAAGTGATTTGTTATACATCATGGAGAGTGTGTGTTTTTGTATTCACCTAGTAGTATTAATCTAGTTGTGCTTGCGGGGGTTGAGCTCTGCTCTTTCGGCCTGCCTCTCAAC
>NC_091177.1:16856410-16931410 GCF_040958095.1 Procambarus clarkii
TGGAGGCTGACTCCATACACAGTTTCAAGTGTAGATATGATAGAGCCCAGTAGACTCAGGAATCTGTACTGGTGTACAGATTCCCCACAAGCACAATTAGGTGAGTACACACTCACCTAATCCCCGACTCACTCAATGAGTCAGATATAAGGGAAATCAGGTTGGAAGCTCCCCTTGGGAATGATTGATCACAGTATACTGATATTTCAGTGTCTGGTAGAGTTAGGAGTAATATCCTGTAAAATAATTAGAAAGCAAGGGTCTGGCGTACCGAAAGGGAAATTATGAAGAGATAAGAAAATTCCTAAGGGAAATTCCATGGGACTCTGAACTCAGAACTAAGTCCGAACAAGACATGATGGATTATATCACCCAAAAGTGACAGGAGGCAGTAAACAAATTTATCCCGGCTTAAAAAGGGGAAAAAATCAGGTTCAAACGAGGAATCCATGGATTAGTAGGGTATGTATGGAAGGAAAGGAACTAACAAAAGAACGTGGAGGAACTGCAGAAATAACAGAACATCAGACAGCAGAGAGAGATACCATAGCGCCAGTGATGAGTATCTCAGTGCAAGAAGAGAAGAAGAGACAGAATTCAAATGACCACCCAAGAAAATGCCAAGACGGAACCAAGACCTACCAGAAATATGGAAGACAGATAATGTAGTCCCAGTATAAAAAAGAGTGACAGGCAAGAGGCACTGAACCTCAGGCCAGTGTCCCTAACTTGTGTACAATGCAAGGTGATGGAGAAGTTCGCGAGAAAAAACCTAGTAGCACATCTGGAGAGAAAGAACTACGAGACACACCACTAACATTGGTTCAGAGATGGTAAATCTTGTCTCAAAGGTATAAGGATTAAGCAAGAAAGAGAAGGGAGGGTAGACGGCATTTTCTTGAACTGTCGGAAAGACCATGACACAGTACCCCATAAGAGGCTGAAGCATAAGATGGAGAAACAGGCCAGAGTAACTGGTAAGGTTATCCAGTGGATATGGGAGTACCTAAGCAATGGGAAGCAGAGAGTTACAGTGAGGGGTGAGACCTCAGATTAGCGTGAAGTCAGAAGAGGAGTTCCAAAGGGTTCAATTCTGTATTCACGGTCGGAGGGAGCCGGTCGGCCGAGCGGACAGCACGCTGGACTTGTGATCCTGTAGTCCCGGGGTCGATCACGGGCGCCGGCGAGAAACAATGGGCAGAGTTTCTTTCACCCTATGCCCCTTTTACCTAGCAGTAAAATAGGTACCTGGGTGTTAGTCAGCTGTCACGGGCTGCTTCCTGGAGGTAGAGGCCTGGTCGAGGACCGGGCCGCGGGGACAGTAAAGCCCCGAAATCATCTCAAGATAAACGGTTCTTTTCTGTTTCTGGTATACGTAAATGACCTTCCAGAGGGTATAGTTTCATTCCTCTCAATGTTTGCTGACGACGCCAAAATTATGAGAAGGATTAAGACAGAGGAGGACTGTTTGAGGCTTCAAGAAGACCTGGACAAACTGAAGAAATGATCCAACAAATGGTTGTTAGAGTTTAACTCGATCAAATGTAAAGTAATGAAAATAGGTGGAGGGAGCAGAAGGTCAGATACAAGGTACCATTTGGGAGATGAAATTCTTCAAGATTCAGAGTGAGAAAGACCTGGGGGTTGATATCACGCCAGACCTGTCCCCTGCAGCCCATATCAAGAGGATAACAGAGGATGGATAGCTTTATCATTTCATAACCAAAAAAATTAGAAAAATAAATAAATTCAGGAAAACTTGGCGTTTTGGCTACTAGGTACGATATATATATATATATATATATTATATATATATATATATATATATATATTGTGACGGTAACGCGTTGGTGTTCGGCTGTTAAGGCTAGGGGTATGGCCTCGTCACATAGTTATAAAAAAAAAATAGAAAAACTGGAACTTCGTCTGTGGTAAGGTAAGGAGAAGACACACAAAACACAAGTAAACTTTAACAATGAAATTTTAATTACGTTAAATAAATCAAAACATGAAAATAATGCACAAACAAATTCTTATAATAAAATCAATCAATCAAAATAATAAGAATACTTAAATGACACAATGAAAAGTTACGTTAAGGCAAAATAACAAGAAGTGCAACACAAAGGTAAGTGGGAGGTGCTGGAATATTGGCTTAAAGCCACCACCTCTCTCAGTACACGCTAACGTCTAGCTGGGAGGAGTGCTGGCCACGAAAGCACTGAACATTCTGAGGACTGATGTTGGGGCGACCCCAGACATCAGGTAGTATTGGGGGGGGGCGAGGCAGGTGCAGCCAGACCGGCGACCAATCAGCGGAGCCGTAGCGATCAACGGGTAGTTTGGTGGTTGGAGTTCGAACAGGTGGCTGGCTGCATACGTTTTTGCTCACCCTGACAAGCCTTGCTGGTGTTGTTGTCGTTGTTGGACATTTCTTCCATAGTCTCTTTATATAATTGTGAAGACGTAATTATGGAGGGAAGAGCAGGCTCAATCTCTTGAAGGAGATTATCGTCACAACTCTCCCCCGAAGCCTGCGGTTCTGGAAGAAGTACGTCGTTATGTGGTGGAGTAATGGATGGAGTCGCTTCTACTTCATAAACTCTGGAGAGATCATGGGCTAAGATGTTGTCAGACTCTTGGTATAGCGTGTCTCCAGGTTGAATTTCTGCAGTTAGCAAGCCCATAGTAGAAGACGTTGAGATGAGAAGTGGGCGTGCTGCAGGAGGTATAGGGTGGTGTGGTCCGTATTGATGGTGGACCGAGCACTTTTCAGGTGTGGAGTGAAGTGCTGAAGCTTCAGGATGAGGAAGAGTAGCTCCTTGCCAATTGTTCCGTCGTTCCTTGTAGCAGTAGTCGCTGACAGGTGTATTCTTCTCGCCTCGTTGCTGCATCACGACACCACCATCGTCGGTACCATTGGCGTCGACATGGAGGATGTAGGGCTTATCTGACGAGGTGAGAGTGGAATTAGAAGAGGGCATAGGAGCACGAGTATTATCCTGAAAGCATTTGGGAAGATCATTAAGGATTTTGGAATTAGAAAGCGCCGACTCCTTGTCAGTGCTTTCGGGAGAAGAAGCCGGGATGGTCTCACTGTGGATGTAGGGTTCTGTGAAGGTAGAACAATTAATCAAGACAGTGGGAGGAGTACCATTATATTGCTTCAGGAGGTTGACGTGGCACAGCTGGGTCTTCCGCCGCCTATCTGGAGTCTCTATGACGTATGTGTTGTTGCTTCTGCACTCTTTGACGCAGTAGGGTCCTGAAAATCTGTTTTGTAAAGGTGAACCTGGGATAGGAAAATAAGCAAGGACGAAGTCTCCCGGCTTGAATTTTCTTACTTTGCTGGTCTGGTCGTAATGAGTCTTCATTCTCACCTGGGCTTTCAATAGATTATCATGGGCAAAGCGGTGGACTCTCTCTAGAATGTGTTGAAGGTTTTGAAGAAACTGGGGCACATTCTGATGCTCACTGAAGGTGGCATCTCTGAGAGAGTCTTTGAAAGCCTTAAGGGGAGTACGGCACTTACGGCCGTAGAGCATCTCATAAGGAGATACTCCTAGGGACTCATTGGGGAGACTTCTGAAAACACACATTATTAGGTCAATCTGCTTATCCCAATCCTTTGAGGTTTCACTACAAAACTTTTTCAAGAGTGCTTTGATGGTCTGATGACTACGTTCAAGAGAACCCTGTGAAGCAGGATGATAGGGGCTGGACAATACCTGTTTGATGTTGAACTCCTCCAGTGTCCTTTTGAAGAGATCACTGGTGAAGTTGGTGCCACAGTCACTTTGAATCTCCCTGGGAAATCCGTATTGAGTGAAGATCTTCAATAGATGTTTGATAACCGTAGCAGCCGTGATGTTCTTCACTGGAACTGCTATGGGAAATCTGGTGGTAGGACACAGGATGGTTAGGATGTAGGCGTTACCTGAACTGGTCCGAGGTAAAGGACCAACACAGTCTATTATGAGTCTGTGGAAAGGTTCCGCAGGCACCTGTATGGGAATCAGTGGTGCTCTGGGAATGGAGACGTTCGGTTTGCCTGCCATCTGACATGTATGACACTGTTTTACGTACTGTTTGACGTTATTTACCATACCTGGCCAGTAGTAGTCTTGGCGAATCCCATGGTAAGTCTTGTTGAAGCCGTAGTGGGAGAATGCTCCGTGGGCCAGGTGTAGAATAGTGGGCCGCAGGCTGGTGGGAATCACAAGTTGTTCGGTGTTGGCCCAATCGTCCTCCTCCTTCAGTTTACTGGGTCTATATCTGCGGTAGAGCAAGTCGTTCTCTAGGAAGAACCCAGGAATACTGTCGGGTTGAGTCTCAGCCTGGAAAAACAATGGTGTTAAAGTAAGATCTTCCCTCTGCAACTTACGGAACTCCAACTTGGTCAGATGCGGGGGTAGTTTCTGAGGGTCTTGAGGGACAGCGGTAGTTGTAGAGTCAGCTGGCTGTGGACGTGCGGCTTGTGCACGGGTGGTCACGAGAACCGGAGGAGAAACTTCATCACTCTCTTGAACCTCTGCTGGAACATACTCAAGAATAAGGTTTATGGGCACAGAGTTACACACCTGGGGTTTGTCCATGACGATCAGGTTGGTCGGTTGCAGGTCTTCTGCCAAGTCGTTGCCTAGGAGAAGTTGCACTCCAGGCATTGGAAAAGGCTTTTCCCTGACGGCGACTTGGACTTCCCCGTTCACGTAGGGACAATCCAGGTGGACTCTGGCGAGAGGGTATGGAGTGGTAGCAGTGAGGTCAGTGATGAAGACTGTTTCCCCGGTGTAGACTATGTTGGGCACAGCCGACTTCAAGATGATCGATTGTAGAGCCGCTGTGTCCCTCAAGATCTTCAATTTGAAACGTCCCTCCGGATTTGAACCGTTGGCAGAGACAGTTCCAGTATACAGGTGGTTACTGAAAAGAGAAAGATCATTAACATCAACACCAACATTCATCACAGGCTTACCGGACTTAGGAGGAGTTGGTTTGGGTCGTTGTTGGTCAGTGGTTCCCTTGTATTGAGACTTACCACACTTGTCTATGGTATGTCCATAGAGTCTACAATACTTGCAGTACAGTTGTGAACCAGCTTGATCGGGGCTCACCTTCTCGTAACTGTACCACGACTTCTTACTGGAGGATGGTTCAGGTGTCAGCCGGTGGATGAGGCTGTAAGTGTCAGCCGACTTAGCACACTTCAGGTAGTCGGTTTCTTCTTTATCTGCTAAGTAGAGGCGGACAGGAGGCGGCACACGTCTCAAGAATTCTTCAACAAGCATCAGGTTGACGAGTTCTGTAAAAGTAGAGACACGTGCTGCTTCCAGCCATTTCATGAAATACCTCCGTTTCGTGTTAGCAAACTCGAGGAAGGTAGTGGTACTTGCCTTCAGGTGGTCACGGAATTTCCTTCTATAACTTTCAGTAGAGAGGAGGTAGGCGTCCAACACTGCTTGTTTCAGAGTGTAGTAGTCATTCTCAGACGCCAAAGTACTGAGTGTGACTGCAGCTCTACCTGTAAGATGGACTCTGAGAAGTGTGGCCCATTGGTCGACAGGCCAACTGAGTTGATTAGCAAGGGTTTCAAAGGTGGTAAAGAACACATCAACTTCTGCTTCTACAAAGGATGGCATTAACTTACTTGCATGTGATATATTAAAACTGACGGGAAGATTGGCAGTAGCTTGCTGGCGTTGAGCGAGGTGTGAAGTTTCCAACGTGTATTCCCGTTGACGACACTCAAGAGCCAGAGTCGCTTGTTGCTTGTCATGTTCGCGTTGTATCTCCAACTCGCGTCGTTTGGTTTCAAGCTGTACTCGTTCCCGCTCCTGGAGTAGTGCAACCTCACGTTCCTGGAGGGCGAGTCCACGTTCGTGTTCTTCTCTCCTCAAGGCAGCTTCACGTTCTCTGAGGGTGATTTCTCGTTCTTGTTCTTCCCTCCTCAAAGCAGCTGCTTCCCTTTGCTGCTCACGTTCAATCTTGGCCAGCTCTAGTTTGAGTTTCAGCGTTGCCAAATCAGTTTTATCTGCAATATAGTAAGTTTCATGAGTTTCAGAGTCTATCTTACCTTGCTCTAAATAGTAATCCAGCAACAGGTTGTGTAGGTCATTTTTGTTGGCTTGGTAGGGAACTTCTAGTTGATACTCATGTGCAAGAGTTTGTAGTTCAGTCCTCTTGGCACGACTTAAAGTCCCTATTTCACCTGCTGGATTTGCACGGAAAGTTTGGAGACGAAACATGGTGAAATTAGCAAATAAAGGTACACGAATGTTCAATAATGAAATGTCAGAAACAGGACAACGTGGCAACTGGTACCTATCCTGTGTGATCTTTAACAATTAACGTTAAGTGAAAGATATTAAATGATTAAATTAAAGCAAGGGCGCAGGAAATCTTGTACCCGGTACTCATGTAAGAGAATAAGGGCAAGAAAATCCTACTAACAAATGAAACAAAGTTTCGAAAACAAATGAAACAGTTAAATGCTTCAAAAGTAAAATTGGTAGTCCAAGGATGTAGGCATACCTTGCCAAGTCTCTATAGGACATAAAGCAAGTTTTTCCTACTGAATTTAATATGATACTTACAGAATTAGCGAACTTTTGTGCTCTGAAAAAATAAGCTAATTCCCTACCGTTGTATGTATCATCATCTCTGACTGACGTGTAGGGGTGCGAGGTGTCAACTGGTGACGAGAACTGCTGCTGAGGTCCCAATTCAGCAACTAAAGTTCGAGCTAGAGGAACTATGGCCCTCTTTGTCCTCCTACAGTCAGAATGCAGAAGATTGGGTACTCTTGACCCGGGGCAGACCACAGTACCAGGGTACCAATATGATGATCTGTCAGAATGAGAAATATTCAAGGGACATAGATGGTAAATACGAGTAATAACAAGGAGGGAGAGATGACCAATTAAGAGTATGACTGAGGCCTACAGTCACCACGTAATCCAAAGTTGTCTCACCTTCACTATATGTTACTCTCGTAATGCACAATACACCGCACCTTATAAAAAATGAAATTGAATGAAAAATAGTAAAGCTACGTTAACAAAGTTAAATACGCTTACCATCAATTACCACTTGGCACCAGTACCTGAGTGAAGCTCCTAGGACAGGCCCCCATATAACTTGTGACGGTAACGCGTTGGTGTTCGGCTGTTTAAGGCTAGGGGTATGGCCTCGTCACATAGTTATAAAAAAAAAATAGAAAAACTGGAACTTCGTCTGTGGTAAGGTAAGGAGAAGACACACAAAACACAAGTAAACTTTAACAATGAAATTTTAATTACGTTAAATAAATCAAAACATGAAAATAATGCACAAACAAATTCTTATAATAAAATCAATCAATCAAAATAATAAGAATACTTAAATGACACAATGAAAAGTTACGTTAAGGCAAAATAACAAGAAGTGCAACACAAAGGTAAGTGGGAGGTGCTGGAATATTGGCTTAAAGCCACCACCTCTCTCAGTACACGCTAACGTCTAGCTGGGAGGAGTGCTGGCCACGAAAGCACTGAACATTCTGAGGACTGATGTTGGGGCGACCCCAGACATCAGGTAGTATTGGGGGGGGCGAGGCAGGTGCAGCCAGACCGGCGACCAATCAGCGGAGCCGTAGCGATCAACGGGTAGTTTGGTGGTTGGAGTTCGAACAGGTGGCTGGCTGCATACGTTTTTGCTCACCCTGACAAGCCTTGCTGGTGTTGTTGTCGTTGTTGGACATTTCTTCCATAGTCTCTTTATATAATTGTGAAGACGTAATTATGGAGGGAAGAGCAGGCTCAATCTCTTGAAGGAGATTATCGTCACAATATATATATATATATATATATATAAATATATATATATATATATATATATATATATATATATATATATATATATATATATATATATATATATATATATATATATATATTTGACAATGTCAGACCACGGAGGAAAAATGAAACAGGAATTTCCTTAAGTACTTTCGTATATTAATACATCTTCAGAAGGACTCCTTCTGAAGATGTATTAATATACGAAAGTACTTAAGGAAATTCCTGTTTCATTTTTCCTCCGTGGTCTGACATTGTCACATTTTTAATCACGTGTTTACTTTCGTGATATACACACACATATATATATATATATATATATATATATATATATATATATATATATATATATATATATATATATATATATATATATATATATATATATATATATATTTATGTCGTACCTAGTAGCTAGAACACACTTTTCGGCCTACTATGCAAGGCCTGATTAGCCTAACAGGCCGAGTGGTTTTCTTTATTTTCAATAAATTGTTACCAATTACTTTATTTGAATTATTAGTATTACATTAGATTAAGAACATAAACTATTGACTTCATTGTGTTAGTTTAGGTTAGTTTAAGATAGGTTAGGTTAGGTTAGGTAGGGCTGGTTAGGTTCGTTCATATATCTACGCTAGTTTTAACTCAAATTTAAAATAAATTAACTCATACATAATGAAATGGATAGCTTTATCATTTCATAAGAAAGAAATATTGAAAAATATATAAATTCAGGAAAACTTGGCTTATTAGGCAAATCGGGTCTTGCATAGTAGGCCGAGTACGACGTTCTGGCTACTAGGTACAACATATACATATATATATATATATATATATATATATATATATATATATATATATATATATATATATATATATATATATATATATATATATATATATATATATATGTCGTACCTAGTAGCCAGAACACACTTCTCTGCCTACTATGCAAGGCCCGATTTGCCTACTAAGCCAAGTTGTCATGAATTAATGTTTTTTCGACGACCTAACCTACCTAACCTAACCTAACCTAACTTTTTCGGCTACCTAACCTAACCTAACCTCTATAGATAGGTTAGGTTAGGTTAGGTAGAGTTGGTTAGGTTCGGTCATATATCTACGTTAATTTTCACTCTAAAAAAAAATTGACCTCATACATAATGAAATGGGTAGCTTTATCATTTCATAAGAAAAAAATTAGAGAAAATACAATAATTCAGGAAAACTTTGCTTAGTTATTAGGCAAATCGGGCCTTGCATAGTAGGCTGAGAAGTGCGTTCTGGCTATAGGTACGACATATATATATATATATATATATATATATATATATATATATATATATATATATATATATATATATATGCGAACAAGCCAGAATGGTCCCCTGGACAATATGCAACTGAAAACTTACACCCCAGAAGTGACTCGAACCCATACTCCCAGAAGCAACGCAACTGGTATGTACAAGACGCCTTAATCCACTTGACCATCACGACCGGACATAATGAGGTGATAGCCGAGGCTATTTGAACCACCCCACCGCCGGCACTCGGATAGTTATCTTGGGCATAGCATTTTACCAAATCACCTCATTCTTAGGGGCACACGTGAAGAACACAAATGCGAACAAGCCAGAATGGTCCCCTGGACAATATGCAACTGAAAACTCACACCCCAGAAGTGACTCGAACCCATACTCCCAGAAGCAACGCAACTGGTATGTACAAGACGCCTTAATCCACTTGACCATCACGACCGGACATAATGAGGTGATAGCCGAGGCTATTTGAACCACCCCACCGCCGGTGGGGTGGTGGTGCCCCTAAGAATGAGGTGATTTGGTAAAATGCTATGCCCAAGATAACTATCCGAGTGCCGGCGGTGGGGTGGTTCAAATAGCCTCGGCTATCACCTCATTATGTCCGGTCGTGATGGTCAAGTGGATTAAGGCGTCTTGTACATACCAGTTGCGTTGCTTCTGGGAGTATGGGTTCGAGTCACTTCTGGGGTGTGAGTTTTCAGTTGCATATTGTCCAGGGGACCATTCTGGCTTGTTCGCATTTGTGTTCCTCACGTGTGCCCCTAAGAATGAGGTGATTTGGTAAAATGCTATGCCCAAGATAACTATCCGAGTGCCGGCGGTGGGGTGGTTCAAATAGCCTCGGCTATCACCTCATTATGTCCGGTCGTGATGGTCAAGTGGATTAAGGCGTCTTGTACATACCAGTTGCGTTGCTTCTGGGAGTATGGGTTCGAGTCACTTCTGGGGTGTGAGTTTTCAGTTGCATATTGTCCAGGGGACCATTCTGGCTTGTTCGCATTTGTGTTCCTCACGTGTGCCCCTAAGAATGAGGTGATTTGGTAAAATGCTATGCCCAAGATAACTATCCGAGTGCCGGCGGTGGGGTGGTTCAAATAGCCTCGGCTATCACCTCATTATGTCCGGTCGTGATGGTCAAGTGGATTAAGGCGTCTTGTACATACCAGTTGCGTTGCTTCTGGGAGTATGGGTTCGAGTCACTTCTGGGGTGTGAGTTTTCAGTTGCATATTGTCCAGGGGACCATTCTGGCTTGTTCGCATTTGTGTTCCTCACGTGTGCCCCTAAGAATGAGGTGATTTGGTAAAATGCTATGCCCAAGATAACTATCCGAGTGCCGGCGGTGGGGTGGTTCAAATAGCCTCGGCTATCACCTCATTATGTCCGGTCGTGATGGTCAAGTGGATTAAGGCGTCTTGTACATACCAGTTGCGTTGCTTCTGGGAGTATGGGTTCGAGTCACTTCTGGGGTGTGAGTTTTCAGTTATATATATATATATATATATATATATATATATATATATATATATATATATATATATATATATATATATATATATATATATATATAAGACAAAAAAATGTCATTAAGAAAATTCTTGCTTTAACTATTCCCTCGTGGTCTGACAATGCCACATTGTTTATCACTTGTTAATTTCTTCCTTAATTAAAACGAAAATACTTCATGATTTTAACACATTTTTAAGTTGTACAGAAGACAGATAATACAACCCGTTCTCGCAAATTTAATAAGTCAATATTGACTTATTAAATATGTGCATAGGTGACATACTTAACATAATAGATACCCTTAAAAAGATTCATAGAAAACACCGACCTTACCTAACCTACTTAGTATCTTAAGATAAGCATCTTATTGCTTCGTAATTTCAATTATTACTTAACCTATACCTATTATAGGTTAGGTAATAATTGTAATTACGAAGCAATAAGATGCTTATCTTAACATACTAAGTAGGTTAGGTAAGGTCGGTGTTTTCTATGAATCTTTTTAAGGGTATCTATTATGTTTAGTATATCACCTATGCACGTAGTTAATAAGTCAATATTGACTTTACGAATTTGCGAGAACGGGTTGGATAATACATGGGCGTGTGCTTATATAACGCCTACACCTTATTAGACTTAGAAATATAAGCACTATAGTGATTAATCGAAAAGACATTATGAGAACATGTCAATCGCAGCTGTATCCATTCAATTCATAATTTTTATTTTATACCTATTACAAATCTGAACAATTATAAAATTATATTATTTATATAGACCAGGACTTAAATTACTATTACCTAATTTACCACTTTTTATGAATGAAGATTCAATAATATATTTACACCTAATATAATATATATTCAATAATATATTTACACCTAATATTTACAATGAACAGTTTTGCATGAATTTGTCCAGTCAGTTAATGCTGACAATCTTTCAATCTCTCTAACTATGCATTTGGCTCTTCACTTGTCCTTATTCTGAATGTGTTCATGAGTCAAATGCATTGTTTGATTGAGAGTGTAATCGTTCAATTGACTGGACAAGTTGTGGAAATATCAACCCTTAAGTCTTTTCATCTGTCAGATTCTAATAGGATTTCCTCTCCTAAGTAATACCTTGTGTCCGCTCTCCGAGTCCCAGTAATCAGCTATATTATTTTAAATTTGCAAAAGTTGAACTCTTGTAGCCACTTGAGGAACCATAATTTCAAGTTGTCCAGATCCTCTTTAAGTTTCATACAATCTTCCTTGTATGTATCTTCATAAGTTTTGAATCTTCAGTAGACATTGAGAGAAATAAATCTAACCCTTTCTGCAAGTCGCTCACATTGATAAGGAATAGGATCTGATCCTATAGGACGGATTGTTTATTGACGTAATAAACAATTAAATAATAAAATAATATTAGACAATAAGATAATAATATATGTACTATATTAGGCCTCATATATCATGTATTATGCCTAGGAAGGTTAGGTTAGGGTTAGTTTAGCTTGTTTTAGCAACATAAATATAAAATATTTTCCGGTTTATCCCAATACAATAGTGCCGATTTCTTCTTTCTAATTGCTTTGTACGTCGGTATATGAACTATGGTCCTCATCCTTCATATAAGTATTACCAAAACAGGAGGATGAGCAGTTTTCCTCGCACTGTGACTTTTTGGTTCCTGTTACAAAGATACTCCTTTATTTACTGGAGAGCCTTCCTTGTCACTCCTGCCGTGTCTCCGTTTGGCGCACCAGTCTCTTGTGGCGTACCGTTATCTTCTTGAGGTTATCTTGAGATGATTTCGGGGCTTTTTTTTGTTTAGTGTCCCCGCGGCCCGGTCCTCGACTAGGCCTCCACCCCCAGGAAGCAGCCCGTGACAGCTGACTAACACCCAGGTACCTATTTTACTGCTAGGTAACAGGGGCATAGGGTGAAAGAAACTCTGCCCATTGTTTCTCGCCGGCGCCTGGGATCGAACCCAGGACCACAGGATCACAAGTCCAGCGTGCTGTCTGCTCGGCCGACCGGCACCGTGTCGAAGGATTTGTGACAGTCCAAAAATATGCTATCCACCCACCCTTCTCTATCTCTTCTAACCTCAATCGCTCGTTCATAGAATACTATCAAGTTTGTGGGGCAGGGTTGACCATCCCTTAAACAATGCTGGTGTTGTGTTATTATATCCCTTCTCTCCAGATGTTCTACTACCTTTCATATTACGATCTTTTCCATCTCCTTTGCAGGACATGTAATTAATGGACACATACCTGTAGTTTAATGCTTCCTGTCTCTTTCCCTTATGTATACTGGCCTGCATTGGTTATCAGTTATTTCTCTGGTAGTTCTGTTTTCAGCGACCATTGTGGTAGATCTGCAATTGTGCAGCTTCCCTAGATTACATGAAGGAGACTACAGTGTGTGTCAATGAAAGAGAGTACAGTGTGTGTCAAAAAGCAAGTTACGTGATATTAAAAATCCCTATTACACAGGATGGTTAGTCACACAAAGGCATGTGATAAGTATGCACTGGCAGACTCTGGGTGCATTATGAGGATATCATCAACACAAGAGTAAATAAGGCAGCAGTGGTAATACAAGTCCCCATCTCGCAGGATGGTTAGTCATACAGGGCCATATGTCCAGTAGCCTGCACTGGCAAATTTTGGGTGCAATATGAGGATATCTTCAAGAACATGAGAGTGAATAAAGTAATTGCAAAGCTCTGGGTACCTCATGCCAACGGGGATGAATGTTCAAATAACTGGCCATTTGGTGATGTTGTGAGCGAGTTCCTGCTCACAGAGTTTGCACCTGGAGTGCTCAGGATTGGGAGATCCGTCACCTGTAGCCACCTGTAACAGGTAGCAGGTCGTTGGGAGTCAGTAATTTCTTTCCTATCAGACCTGAGTGTTTGGACCAATACAGTTTTGACAGAGATTGGGATACCTAGATCTAATTTAACTTCATCATTGTTACACGCTAATTTGGCTGCAATGTTTGTCTCATTATGATGGGTTATATTTATGTGTGATGGAATCCATACATATATTGTTTCGAGTGTGATTTTTTTTTATTATTAATACATGAGGTACATTTGCATTAGTGCAGCTAACCCTAGACTATATAAAGTGGAGTACAGTGTGTCAAAAAAGCTAACTAGGTGATGCTAAAAAATCCCCATCACACAGGATGGTTAGTCATACAGAGACATGTAATGGGCAGTCTGCACTGGCAGACTCGAGAAGCATTTTGAGGATATCATCATCACAAGATTGAACAAGGTAGCAGTGGTAATAAAAGTCCCCATCTCGCAGGATGGTTAGTCATACAGAGCCATATGTTTAGTAGCCTGCACTGGCAAATTTTGGGTACACTGTGAGGATATCTTCAAGAATACGAGAATGAATAAAGTAATTGTACCTCATGCCAACTGGTCTGAAAGGTCTAATAACTGGGCATTGTGATGTAGTGCGGGAGATCGTGCCGTAGTTCCTGCTCACAGAGTTTGCAACTGGAGTGCTCAGGATTGGGAGATCCATCACCTGCAGCCACCTGCCACAGGTAACGGTAACCCAACCTGATCCTTGCAACCACTGTGTCGCACAGTCTAGTGGACGTGTGACAGCGCGAGTAACCTCCACACTCTACGGAAAGCACACTCCCTATTTCATCCCGTTTCCCTTTCAGACCATGAAAATCGTTCGACGGTGTCGGTTTACAGGATATAGTTCTTAAAACATTTAACATAGGCCTACCCCGACCAGTTTATATCAGTCCCGAACACCAAACACTTTCCCCCTACAAATTTGGTTGCGATTAGCCCCAAGCATTTGGCCTCACACTTTGGACAGACAGACAAACAAACAAACACTACTCCACAGTGGAGGGGTGTTTGAGCTGTGTGCCAGTGGGGGGGGGAGCTCTGGCTGCGTTAAAAGCGCTCTTTTGACCAGGTAGCAATATGGGCCACTCTTTGGGAGAACACATGTAATTAGTCAACAGGGAATACATTATTAAGTTATTTAGTGTATTTTTGTCTCAATATCGTGAAGTGGGCGGGGCGGGCCCAATTTGGGATGGATGGATGGAGGGCAGAGTGGAGGGCACGAGGGGAAAGGGAATGAGAGGGTAAGTAGATTGATGCGTAGAGAGAAGTAAAAGAATGAAAGTAGATTGGGGAGAAAGGGGAACAAGGTACAAGAGAAAAAGATAGTTTAAAAGGGAGAACAGGATTAAAAGCAAATAGGCACATGGATGAGGGAAGTAGATCGTAATAAAGAAGAAGATTTGTAAAAATGGGATGGTATATGGCAAGTGGGGGAAGTAGATAGGCGAAAATGGGAAAGTAAACAACGAAAAAGTTGAACAGATTGATGACAAGAATAAGGAAAGAAGTACATAGCCAACAATGGTGTCTTGAAACACACACACACACACACACACACACACACACATATATATATATATATATATATATATATATATATATATATATATATATATATATATATATATATATATATATATATATATATATATATATATATATATATATATATGTATATGTCGTACCTAGTAGCCAGAACGCACTTCTCAGCCTAGTATGCAAGGCCCAATTTTCCTAATAAGCCAAGTTTTCCTGAATTAATATATTTTCTCTAATTTTTTTCTTATGACATGATAAAGCTACCCATTTCATTATGTATGAGGTCATTTTTTTTATTGGAGTTAAAATTAACGTAGATATATGACCGAACCTAACCAACCCTACCTAACCTAACCTAACCTATCTTTATAGGTTAGGTTAGGTTAGGTAGCCTAAAACGTTAGGTTAGGTTAGGTTAGGTAGGTTAGGTAGACGAAAAACCATTAATTCGTGAAAACTTGGCTTATTAGGCAAATTGGGCCTTGCATAGTAGGCTGAGAAGTGCGTTCTGGCTACTAGGTACGACATATATATATATATATATATATATATATATATATATATATATATATATATATATATATATATATATATATATATATATATATATATATATATATATATATATATATATATATATATAGGCAGCTTGGGGTTGGCCTTCCTCAAGGGTGTGAGGCAGCGGCTCATGCAGCTAGAGTCTACATTGCCAACATTACAGATGAAAAAGCCCTGATAAAACTGGATTTCAAAAATGCTGTCAATCTGGTAAGAAGGGAAGCAGTACTCACTGCGGTTCATCGCTTTTCTCCTTCCCTCTACCCGTTTGTAATCTCATGTTATAGCAAGAATCTAACTCTTTTATTCGGGGAACATGAAATTGAATCACAAGAAGGTGTCCAACAGGGTGACCTCCTTGCTCCTTTTCTTTTCTGCCTAGGCGAGGCAGATATGCCGAGGTATATATGGCGAGGCAGTGGCCGACAGGTACGGACGGCATGGCCTTCTCTGTCAAAGGACAGAAGGATGGCACGCAAGACGCGGCGAGGTTTATGACATTATTAAGAGAAGCCTTACCACAGTCGGTTGTCCAGCAGAGAGAGAGCCCCGTTACCTAATGTCCCGCAACTCTGATGAGCCTGTCGGTCGCCCAGATGGGATCACGGTGAACACCTGGAAGAATGGTAGACAGTTGGTGTGGGACTACACTTGCGTTTCAACTTTAGCCAACACCTATGTTGACCTCAGTGCTGCACAGGCAGGAGGTGCTGCCAATCACCGGGAAGCAGCCAAGTCACGTAGATACAGAGACCTTGATCACCACTATAATTTTGTTCCCATGCCTCAGAGACACTTGGTGCTTATAGTAAAACTGCTGTTATTTTTTTTGAAGGAGCTGGGGGTCCAAGCTAACTGAAACAACTAGAGACCCTAGAGCCGCCAGTTTTCTCTTTCAGCGCCCTAGTGTGGCAATCCAGAGAGGAAATGCTCACTGCATCCATGGTTCCTGCCCGCCACGTGAGGAGCTGGAGGAACTCTACAACCTGTGACAAGTAGCCTTGTACTCTGCATGTAACCAATGTTGTAACCATTTTTGTGTAATGACATTTTAAAATAAATTTAGATATATATACTCACATACAAAAAGAATAGGGGTGGTAGAAGAAGAAAATATCAAAGTGTTCAGTGAGGATCCACAAGGTCTTCTCTGAGTACTCTTTATTTTCTTCTCCGAGGCTATGGGTCCCTACACTTGCACCAGAGGTGGTACTCTTAATATTAAAAAAAAAGCAAAACAAAAAAAGTATATATATATATATATATATATATATATATATATATATATATAAACTGAATTTTTTGGGTAAAGCAACCCATCTTCCTATAGCCTATAGTAACTATTGGACGAACGTACAAAAATGAACTGTTGTACTCCTAAGAAAGTTCTGGTTGTGTACTACTATGTTGAGCGGCCGAGAACGAAGAGAATCACCAAGCCTCAACACTGCCAGCACAGCGCTGTGTGTACTCAGGATTGGCTTAAGATAACAAAGGTTAGGCTCGGATTTGCTTATTTAGATCTATGGCAGGTTAGGCTAGGGTTCTATAGTTACTCTATAGTTACTGTTCCAGTTTTTGACTTACCGCCTACAGTATTTCATCATAACAGAACGTGAAATTGGTACAACAGACCATTTTTTAACGTTGTATCAATAATTGCTCTTTTTACTCTAATTTTTGGTGAATTGGTTGAGTTATACACATGAAAGATACATTAAATATTAATTATTTTAAAGGTATATAAGGGGGATATTATGTTTATAACATATTGAAGTAAAGGAGGAAGAGATGATGGAAATAGCCGTGGAATTGGAGATGAAATGAGCGTGGAAAATAACTTATTAAGATGGAAGAGGGAGAGCATGACGAACGTTGACCCAGGTTACTGACGTGCAATATTCCCGTGTCTAAGAGCGTACCCATGAGTGCAGACGGTGAGGGCATCACTCAGGAATGTTTACGTGTCTGGTGTTCAGCTGGAGACCTCTCACCTGAACCTCGACGCGGCGTGTGCAAATTTCCCCGCGCGTCTGCACGCCTGTATGCACATTTTGTGCCCGCAATCAATATAAAGATCGTAATTCGCTAATAAATCCCCGAGGGCACGACCAGCGTAAAATCACAAGCTACTGTCTTGTCGATCGCTGCGTTACGCCAGCGTCTCCCTCCGCTACTCCCATGCCAGTACTTCTCATAAGAAATCGTTCACTATACCACTGCACAGACCGTCTGGCCGTCCTTACTCGCGCTCTCTCACTCAAAATAACCGCAGCGCCAGACACGATAGTCTCGATGGTAGGCGTATCATGGTGTCTGAAGGCGTCACCATAGCCAAGCGCCCGTAACCGTCTGCGATCAATGTACCTACGAACGTTCTCTACCATATTGCCGTAGTTGGGGCGACCACCATCCAGACTTCACACGACCTCGTATCCTCCAAGTAATCACAGCCGGCTGTTGGTGGTATCGCATATCAATACATCTCCTTAAGTAGCCCGCCGCAGCCACCGTCCAATCACAACCATAATGACTTTACTCGTACGGACTTGTAATTGGCTGATTTCAATAATTTCCAGTAAGAGATGCGAATCCTTACCGCGAGGCCGGGGCTGAGCGCTCGACCCCAGGGATGCCTGGAATTAAACACCCCGCGAGTTTATCAATTCTTTGAGTCATTAGCACAGGATCAGTGGGCCAGTGTCTGCAATCTTAACGTGCCTAAGAGTCCGGGATCTGACTGGCAATTTGGTCTGTCACATCAATTACGAGATTAATAATGTGGGGGAGTATATATATTTACTTTTTTATCTTGAGGCAAATGAAGGAAGGTAGATGATCTGGTAATTAATATGGCAGTCCGGTGGTGGAGCGGGAGCTGAATTTACGCATGGTAGGGAGGGAGGGTGTGTGTGTGTGTGTGTGTGTGTGTGTGTGTGTGTGTGTGTGTGTGTGTGTGTGTGTGTGTGTGTGTGTGTGTGTGTGTGTGTGTGTGTGTGTGTGTGTGTGTGTGTGAATGTGTGTGTGTGTTGTGCTTGCGAGGGATGAGCTCTGGTTCTGTGGTCCCGCCTCTCACTGGTCAATCAACTAATGTACAAGTTCCTGAGCCTACTGGGCTCTATCATATCTACACTTGAAGCTGTGTATGGAGTCAGCCTCCACCACATCACCTCCATCACCTCCTCCATTTGTATACTACTCTGACACTGAAAAAAAAATTAACGTCTCTGTGGCTCATTTGGGCACTCAATTTCTACCTGTGTCCCCTAGTGCGTGTGCCCCTTGTGTTAAAAAGTCTGTCTTTATTGTGAGTGTGTGTGTGTGTGTGTGTGTGTGTGTGTGTGTGTGTGTGTGTGTGTGTGTGTGTGTGTGTGTGTGTATGTATGTGTGTGTGTGTGTGTGTGTGTGTGTGTGTGTGTGTGTGTGTGTGTGTGTGTGTGTGTATGTGTGTGTGTGTGTGTGTGTGTGTGTGTGTGTGTGTGTGTGTGTGTGTGTGTGTGTGTTGGTGTGTGCGTGTATTCACCTAGTCGTATTCAACTAGATGTTTTTGCGGGGGTTGAGCTTTGCTCTTTCCGCCCGCCTCTCAACTGTCAATCAACTGTTTCTTACTACTACTACTATTTTTTTCCATATAACACACACCCAAGGATGCAGCCCGTGACAGCTGACTAATTCCAAGGTACCTATTTACTGCTAGGTAACAGGGGCATAGGGTGAAAGAAACTCTACCCAATGTTTCTCGCCGGCACCCAGGATCATACCCGGGACCACAGGATCACAAGTCCAGCGTGCTGTCCGCTCGGCCGGCCGGCCCCCGTGTGTGTGTACTCACCTAGTTGTACTCACCTAGTTGTGTTTGCGGGGGTTGAGCTCTGGCTCTTTGGTCCCGCCTCTCAACCGTGTGTGTGTGTGTGTGTGTGTGTGTGTGTGTGTGTGTGTGTGTGTGTGTGTGTGTGTGTGTGTGTGTGTGTGTGTGTGTGTGTACTCACCTAGTTGTGCTTGCGGGGGTTGAGCTCTGGCTCTTTGGTCCCGCCTCTCAACTGTCAATCAACAGGTGCCTGAGCCTATTGGGCTCTATCATATCTACACTTGAAACTGTGTATGGAGTCAGCCTCCACCACATCACTTCCTAATGCATTCCATTTGTCAACCACTCTGACACTAAAAAAGTTCTTTCTAATATCTCTGTGGCTCATTTGGGCACTCAGTTTACACCTGTGTCCCCTAGTGCGTGGGCCCCTTGTGTTAAACAGCCTGTCTTTATCAACCCTGTCGATTCCCTTGAGGATCTTGAATGTGGTGATCATGTCCCCCCTAACTCTTCTGTCTTCCAACGAAGTGAGGTTTAATTCCCGTAGTCTCTCCTCGTAGCTCATACCTCTCAGCTCGGGTACTAGTCTGGTGGCAAACCTTTGAACCTTTAACATTTTGCTTGACAAGATATGGACTCCATGCTGGTGCCGCATACTCCAGGATTGGTCTGACATATGTGGTATATAATGTTCTGAAAGATTCCTTACACAAGTTTCTAAAGGCCGTTCTTATGTTAGCCAACCTGGCATATGCTGCTGCTGTTATCCTCTTGATATGAGCTTCAGGGGACAGGTCTGGCGTGATATCAACCCCCAGGTCTTTCTCTCTCTCTGACTCTTGAAGTATTTCATCTCCCAAGTGATACCTTGTATCTGGTCTCCTGCTTCCTACCCCTATCTTCATTACATTACATTTGCTTGGATTAAACTCTAACAGCCATTTGTTCGACCATTCCTGCAGCTTGTCCAGGTCTTCTTGAAGCCTCAAGCTGTCCTCCTCTGTCTTAATCCTTCTCATAATTTTGGCATCGTCAGCAAACATTGAGAGGAATGAGTTTATACCCTCTGGGAGATCATTTACGTATATCAGAAACAGGATAGGTCCAAGTACAGAGCCCTGTGGGACTCCACTGGTGACTTCACGCCAGTCTGAGGTCTCACCCCTCACTGTAACTCTCTGCTTCCTATTGTTTAGGTACTTCCTTATCCACTGGAGCGCCCTACCAGTTACTCCTGCCTGTTTCTCCAGCTTATGCATCAACCTTTTATGGGGTACTGTGTCAAAGGCTTTCCGACAGTCCAAAAAAATGCAGTCCGCCCACCCTTCTCTTTCTTGTTTAATCTTTGTCACCTGATCGTAGAATTCTATCAAGCCTGTAAGGCAAGATTTACCCTCCAAGATTTACCAAGATTGTGTGTGTGTGTGTACTCACCTAATTGTACTCACCTAATTGTGCTTGCGGGGGTTGAGCTCTGGCTCTTTGGTCCCGCCTCTCAACCGTCAATCAACTGGTGTACAGATTCCTGAGCCTATTGGGCTCTATCATATCTACATTTGAAACTGTGAATGGAGTCAGCCTCCACCACATCACTTCCTAATGCATTCCATTTGCTAACTACTCTGACACTGAAAAAGTTCTTTCTAACGTCTCTGTGGCTCATTTGGGTACTCAGCTTCCACCTGTGTCCCCTTGTTCGCGTCCCACCAGTGTTGAAAAGTTCGTCCTTGTTTACCCGGTCGATTCCCCTGAGGATTTTGTAGGTTGTGATCATGTCCCCCCTTACTCTTCTGTCTTCCAGTGTCGTGAGGTGCATTTCCCGCAGCCTTTCCTCATAACTCATGCCTCTTAGTTCTGGGACTAGTCTAGTAGCATACCTTTGGACTTTTTCCAGCTTCGTCTTGTGCTTGACAAGGTACGGGCTCCATGCTGGGGCCGCATACTCCAGGATTGGTCTTACATATGTGGTGTACAAGATTCTGAATGATTCCTTACACAGGTTCCTGAACGCCGTTCTGATGTTAGCCAGCCTCGCATATGCCGCAGACGTTATTCTCTTTATGTGGGCTTCAGGAGACAGGTTTGGTGTGATATGTGTGTGTGTGTGTGTGTGTGTGTGTGTGTGTGTGTGTGTGTGTGTGTGTGTGTTTGTGTGTGTGTGTGTGTGTGTGTGTGTGTGTGTGTGTGTACTCACCAATTTTTGCCTACAGGATTGAGCTCTAGTTCTTGGAGCCCGCTTTTCCAGCCAGCGGTTGTCTAGTGCAATGACTCCTAACCTATTTCTTTCTCATACCTTCTTTGAAAGTTGTGAAATGAGTGAGCCCCGACAACCTGCTCCATTAGGTCATTCCATTTACCCATTACAGTTAAGCTAAAAGTGAAGTTTCTTACATCTCCATGACACAATCAAGCCATGATTGTGGAACCTGAGAACCTGAGTCTCAAGGTTTCATCCGTGTCCTCTTGTTCTAATGGTATTCATTGTAAACATTTCCTCTTTTGATAATCTATCAGCCCCATAAGTATTTCATACGTCAGTATTATGTCTCCCCCTCTCCTCCTTTCTAGCATGATCAGATCTAGTTAATTCAGTCTCTCTTCATACCTCATCCTTGCAATTCTGGGACGATCCCCCCTTTGCCAACTTCTATACCCTTTCAAACTTCCTTATGAGTGTTTTTAGACGGGGACTCCTCCATGGGGCGGTATACTCTAAAACAGGACCCACAAAGGCCTCCTTATTTAAGTTCCTAAAGGATGTTCTTACTTTCTCTAGTGTAGAGTATGCAGATGTCGTCATTCTATTTATATGAGGCTCTGGAATTAGTGTTGTGTTCACTCTCAGGTCATTTTCTCAAGTCATTATAGTAACTTTCCTTCATTAATTCTCCATCGTTGTGTATTGGCCTCTCGGTTTCCTAGTTTCTGATCACGTTTGCTCTATCTTACACTTGTTGGTGTTAAACTCTAGCATCCATTTCTAGGACTAGCTCTATAGCTTAAGTCATCTTAGAAAATCTTACAATCCTCATCACTCCCTTTTCGTTAGTTTCGCATCGTGTGTGTGTACTCACCTAGTTGTGCTTGCGGAGGTTGGGCTCCAGCTCTTTGGTCTCGAGTGTGGACTAAAGTCCTCACTCGGGAAAGTGTGTGTTTAGATGGGAGTCTAAAGTGTGTGTTCGGGCGTGCCTCTCTCTCTCTCTCTCTCTCTCTCTCTCTCTCTCTCTTTCTTTAGCTCGTTTGATGTCGCTCTTTCTCGCTCGTTCGCTCTCGTTCCCCAATTTCATTTGCTATTTTCCTCCCTCTCAAACACTCTTTTATGCTTTTCTCTCGCTCTAATTCTTTAACAGCGCGCTCTCTTTCTCTCTCTCTCTCACGCTCTCTCTCAAACTTTTAAAGTAATATTAGATTTCTACAGGATTAGCATTGATATTAATACAGCCTATGTATTATGCAAGCTGAGACCTGGTACCCACCATCAGGTCACTTTAGAGTCTGGCCAAAGAAAATAATGTGTAGATATTTTTCATTAGTGTTTTCTATTATAATGTCAGAGGCATTAATTTTGAGCACATCGGTGGCCTGGATAAGTTGGGAGATCATTTGTCTCACATTAGTTGAAACATATACATTCATGTATAAAGGTGATGGTGGCAAGGTGATATATATATATATATATATATATATATATATATATATATATATATATATATATATATATATATATATATATATATATATATATATATATATATATATATATATATATATTCGGGTTTTTATTTCACAAGGAAGCGTTGTTTACTTTCCGTGGAATATTCTTTCTGTTCATTAAATTCCTTGAACATTTCCATACAAATGTATCGCAGATAGTGACAAGATCAGTGTTACTATAGTGACCTCACCTTCCATTACTATATGGATTTCGCCTTCCATTATTAATATTGTGAACACTATTATATATCTCAACTATAAGAGAAAATGTCCAAAAATTGGAGATCAGGCGCTTGTGGCTAGCCTCATCCTAATTTGCAGACTGGGAGAAGAGGGGAAATGCAATGGGGTACTACTGGACGGGGTACCCCATTGTCCAGTAGGCATTTCCTAAGTTAAATGCCTTAAGAAATATTAGTACACCTCAAGGCCAATTTCATAGGGTATTTGATAATCAAATGTGAAACATGGCGTGTGATTAACGTGGAGTTCATATCCTCGAACCAATACAACCCCACAGGTGACGGATCTCTCAATCCTGAGCACTCCAGGTGAAAACTCTGTTAGCAGGAACTGCGGCATGATCTCCCACACTACATCACCGAATGCTCAGTTATTAGACCTTTCAGACCAGTTGGCATGAGGTACCTGGAGCTTTGCAATTACTATATTCACTCTCATATGCTTGAAGATATCCTCACAGTGTACCCAAAATTAGCCAGTGCAGGCTATTAAACATAGGCCCTGTATGACTAACCATCCTGCGAGATGGGGACTTTTAGTATCACTGCTGCCCTACTCACTCTTGTATTCATGATATCCTCTTAACGAATCCAGAGTCTGTCAGTGCAGATCACTTATCATATACCTCTGTATGACTAACCATCCTGTGTGATGGGGAATTTTGAGAATCACGTAGCTAGCTTTTTGACACACTGTACTCCCCTTCATATAGTCTAGGGTAGCTGCACAAATGCAGATGTATCTAATGTATTAATAAAAAAGAAAATTGTTCCAAACACCCAGGTCTGATAGGAAAGAAATTACTGACTCCCAACGACCTGAAAGCATCAGTATAAAAAGCTATGATTTGTTCAGATCTGAAACCTATATTTATGGGCAGCACAAAACGTCCACCAGACTGTGCGACACAGTGGTTGCCAGGATCAGGTTGGGTTACCGTTACCTGTGGCAGGGGGCTACAGGTGATGGATCTCCCAATCCTGAGCACTCCAGGTGCAAACTCTGTGAGCAGGAACCGGAGCATGAGCTTGCACACTACATCACCGAATGTCCAGTTGTTAGACCATTCAGACCCGTTGGCATGAGGTACCTGGAGCTTTGCAATTATTTCATTTACTTCCATGTTCTTGAGGATATCCTCATATTGCACCCAAAATTTGCCGTATTAAAATTTGTATTAAAGCAGATTCAATAATACTTATATTTAAAATGGTCTTTCAATTTAAAATTGAAGAAGACTTTTCCCAGTCAATTTGGTGAAAATTTTCAGATGAATGAATAAATTGAACATTTAGATATGCGGACATTTCCAACATAATATTTATATTGAGGAATTCAAAATGTAAAATTTTTGGATCTCTCACCTATATACCATGTATTACAATCTTTACGTGACGTTTTGTAAATGAAAGAGTTATCACTTCGAGGGGCTGTTTCTAACTAATCCTTTTCCAATGGTGTTTTCATAATCAAACACCACTTGTAAATTAAATAGTTCCAATGCCTAGACAAAGTTTTCAAGCTTAGTAACATTTTGTAAACATAACTCATTTTACGGCGAATTTTGTCAGTGCTGATTTTGTTATAAGATGTAGGTTAAGCTTTTCAAGCTTAAACAAATCTTACTTGTAGTAAAGCTACTTGAATCCAATGAAATCAAAATTTTCAAATCTTCATCCCATAATTCTATACTAACAATTCGTGGATCTCTGAGATACCCAAAACAAAATTTTTTTTTATTTAATAGTATATCTGGTACCAGTAACAAAAACATGAACCAAATTGTCTAGACTTTTTGTAAACACTGAGTTTATACTAATTCATAGGAAAGATTTTCGCGTAAACTATATGTAATTTACAAAATGCGTTGTAAACTTCGCAATACATAATATGCAGGGTGCGCGGTTCGTTCTGGCACCCAGGTCATCCCGGTGCCAAGGTGCCTCAATGCCATAATTGGTAGACCAGGCAGCATTATAAAAAATCAAGAAATATGGTGAGAAATAATAGTAAATGGAACACGTTGCTCATCACAACGTATGTCAACTCAGCCCTTCTCTATCTCTGTTTATGTGTCTGTGTCTTTGTCTATATGTCTGGCTGTGTTACTCTACCTCTGGTCTCTCTGTTCCTATATCTGAATTTGTCTCTGGCTCTCTTGATTGCATCTCTTTCTGTCTCGCAAATGTTCATTTCTTCCTCTCTTATTCGTTTTTCGCTGTCTATCTGTATTTTCCTATATCTCTTTCTGTCTCTCTGTATGTGTCTCTCATTGTCTCTGTTTCTGTGGCTCTCACTACCTCTGTTTCTTTGTGTCTTTGCTAGTCTATCTGGTTCTGTCTGTTTTTCTTTGACTTTTTCTGTGTCTGCCTGTCTCTCTAGGTATGTCTGACTCTCCTTCTGCATTTGTCTCCGTCTCTCCATTTGCCTGACAATTTCACTCTCTCTCTCTCTCTCTCTCTCTCTCTCTCTCTCTCTCTCTCTCTCTCTCTCTCTCTCTCTCTCTCTCTCTCTCTCTCTCTCTCTCTCTCTCTCTCTCTCTCTCTCTCTCTCTCTCTCTCTCTCTCTCTCTCTCTCTCTCTCTCTCTCTCTCTCTCTCTCTCTCTCTCTCTCTCTCTCTCTCTCTCTCTCTCTCTCTCTCTCTCTCTCTTTCCTTTTCATCTGTCATTAGGTTGTGTTGGAAAGAGAAAAAGGTTATTAAAGGCCAGGTGTATGGTGCAGTGTGGGTACTCCTCTTCTCTCCGTCACCCCTTTCAAATTTCAGTCCCTTTCTTTCCACCCATTTCCAAAATCCTTATCCTGACCCCTTCCGAGTGCTGTATAGTCGTAATGGCTTGGCGCTTTTTCCTGATAAATCCCTCACTCCACCCAAGAAGCAAATTAAAGATATACCCAAGGTTCGTCTTGAGGCAAAGATCAACGCCTTAAGTCATGCTGATGCTCTTTCCACAGCGAATTCTCTCTCTCTCAAAACAATGGTACACAAATTGTGTCCTACTTCACCCCACGGGTGCGGCGGAAGTCTGGACAATGGGTACAATATTTTGAGAAGGGAATCCGTATGAACTAGTGGGCCTCTACCCTTCAGACCCAACTATTTGCCTTCTTGCACTGAAATGTGAAATTCTCCAATTACATTACATTGATACATTAATTGTAAGTGATTCTTTATCATCCTTAATTACTCTAAACTCTTTAGGAAGCAATTGTAACATGCTCGTGTCTGAAGCTAGACACATTCAACACAGTTATTATTGATGGGAGCAAAGCCCATTTCTTGTGATTCACCACATGTTGGCCTCCGAATACATGATGACGCTGATGAGTTTGCCAAAAAATCTGCATTCAAAAAATGAATTCAGTATAACCATGGATTGTCATCAAGCATCTTGAGAATAATACACCGAGAACTTCAACGAAATCTTCAAGATTTAAGACAAAGTGAAATCTGCACCTCCACTTCCTTCTATCATTCTATCAAGCAAGACGAGCAACACATCTATGGATCATCCAGTAAAATCAACAGACTCCTGGATGCTACTACTGCTCGGTTTAGACTTGGCTATAGTATATGTGGATATTTGCATGACCTGCTGATGAAGACCTGACCAAATATAAACTGTGTCATCAAAATTAATCGCACAACCTCCACTCCTATGTGATGGAGTGCGATAAAGATTCGTGAGTTTAGAGACAGCTCTATAAGAAATGATCAAGAAATATGTGAATATTTAATTCAAAGTGATCTATTTACTAGAAACTTTAGCCAAATATCCCACAATGTGCTAACTATAGTTATAAAATGTAGCTGATTGTAACCTTTTTCACTGCTGCCCACTGTAAGGGGTGGGGGAGTTGAGGTGGGGGATTGGGGGGGGTGCATAACAAGCAAATCAATTATGAAATTATCTCACTGCATATGTAAGCTATTAAGCCTATATCCTATATAGGCTTATCCTACTAAGCTTATATCGCCAAACACACGACGAAACTCTAAGGTTGCTACAACGTTCGACCAAGTTTTAACACTTCCTAACAAGTTGTAACAACCAATATAACAAGTTCTAACAACGTTCTAATACGTCATAAAAGCGTTCTAACAAGATGTAACAACTTTATTACACGTTGTATCGAGCGGAAAATAGAGACAGTTGCGTTGTGTGTTTGCATTATAGAGAGACTACTTGTGGTCGCTCTTGGACTCATTATTTATTTAATATAAAGATTCACTAAACCGTGTAACTAGTTTATCAAGACTATAACTTACTAAGCTAAATGAATTTGTTGTGGTTCAGTCCCTGAGTCCATTATGTACCTCAGTAACCTTTACCCCTACCGCCCACGGGATTGGTATGGGGTGCATAATGAATGGAACAAACTAACTCTCCTGTGCTTTCCCCTCTCCTTCCCCTTCCCTCTCCCCCAAAGCCAGAGGTGACAAGTCATCGATATACGTACCAAGTGCGTTTAGCCTAAGGTCGCCGAAGGAATTCGTTGACGTGTTGAGAGGATGACGGGCCGCAGGTGTAAGAGCCTCCCTGGACGTGGAGTCACTGTTCACTAATGTGCCCGTGGACGAGACTAATGTAATGGTAATGGACAGAGTGTACGAGATCCGACTAGCGCTCCTCTGAACATACCAGAGAGCATATTAAGAAAACTGCTTGAAGCATGCACGAAAGAGGCACCCATCTTAAGTCCTGTCGGACACATGTATTAGCAAGTGGACGGCGTCGCCATGTGCTTCCCGCTGGGTGTCTTGTTTGCGAGCTTTTAACGGGTACTGTTGAGCAGAGAGTTCTGCTCGGGTTACACCGAAAACCCGCCATCTACTGCAGGTATGTCGACGACATATTTGTACAAGTCCCGGATACCGAACGACTGTTGCAGTTGAAGGAAGCTTTCGAGCAAAACTCAGTCTTAAACTTAACTTATGAGATGGAGAGTGGGGGTAAACTGCCTTTCTTAGATGTAGTAGTCATGGAGAGGAACGGCAGCTTTCATCATGCAGTATATACTAAGGAGACAAACATAGGGATGTGCCTTAACGCTGACAGCGACTGTCTGGAGAGATACTAACAGAGTGTTGTGAATTCTTACGTCGACTGAGCTCTCACTCACAGTTCTGGGTGGAAGCAGGTGGATGAGGAGTTATGTAGAATAAGGCAGATTTGGTCAACAATGTTTTCTCCAATTGTTATGTCGAAGACATCATAAAAAGTAAGGTGGCGAGGTGTGCAACAAGCGACGGAACGACTAATACCGCAATACCCGTACTTCCAATACAATTGTTCTACAGAAGCGTCTTCTTCACGAACTACAAAGCAGAAGAAAGAGCCCTAAAAGAGATACTTGAGAGGAACGTTACCCCAACTGATGTCAACCATAGGATAAAACTATCACTATATTATAAGAGTAGGAAAACCGCCAGCCTGCTAATGAAGAATTCTCTCGACACGAAGAAAAGCGCCTCGAAAGAGACCAACGTTGTCTACGCCTTCACTTGGGGATTGTCAGCACCAACGAACGCAGTATATAGACAAGACAACAACGTCTCTATCTCTCTAGGCGTTTCACAATGCACAAACAACAGGGCTCCATCAAGGAACATATAATCGCCACACACAACGAGACGATCACCAGGGATATTTTGACGAGCAACACCGAAATAACTGATAGATGCAATGGCAATAGAAGATTAGACATCAGGGAAGCGCTGCATATCCAAAAATCTAGACAAGCAATCAATAACCAGCTAATACACAGTCACACTCTACCCTCTTCAAGACCCCGGGCCAGTGCAGAAGCTGGACCAAAAGACCCTGCAACAGGAACAGAAGCAGCCAGAAGAACATAAACTGCCAACTCTTAATTTATTACCCCATTAATATCCCATTCATTTAATACCCTATTCATTAAATACTCCATATATGGCATTCATCCATGTCACCTACCACCTCACCACTAGAGGATATAATCAGGAACTACACAGAAGAATTTGTCTTAGAGAATGTGAGGTGAGACCTTATGAAACGCATCACTAGGCGTCAGACCCTAATAATAAATAAAAATGATCTTTGGAGAGTTAATTTTTAATCTTCCTGCTTCATTGAAGAAAAACATAAAGAATATCGAGAAATTCGTGCTAGAAACATAAATCTAAAACTTTCTGTTTTTTCAACGAAATACGTTTAAAAGAAAGACTGCTACCAATATATATATATATATATATATATATATATATATATATATATATATATATGTCGTACCTAGTAGCCAGAACTCACTTCTCAGCCTACTATGCAAGGCCCGATTTGCCTAATAAGCCAAGTTTTCATGAATTAGTTGTTTTTCGACTACCTAACCTACCTAACCTAACCTAACCTAACTTTTTCGGCTACCTAACCGAACCTAACCTATAAAGATAGGTTAGGTTAGGTTAGGTAGGGTTGGTTAGGTTCGGTCATATATCTACGTTAATTTTAACTCCAATAACAAAAAATTGACCTCGTACATAATGAAATGGATAGCTTTATCATTTCAAAAGAAAAAAAATAGAGAAAATATATTAATTCAGGAAAACTTGGCTTATTAGGCAAATCTGGCCATGCATAGTAGGCTGAGAAGTGCGTTCTGGCTACTAGGTACGACATATATATATATATATATATATATATATATATATATATATATATATATATATATATATGTCGTACCTAGTAGCCAGAACTCACTTCTCAGCCTACTATTCAAGGCCCGATTTGCCTAATAAGCCAAGTTTTCCTGAAATAATAAATTTACTATAATTTTTTTCTTATGAAATGATAAAGCAACCCTTTTCTCTATGTATGAGGTCAATTTTTTTTATTGGAGTTAAAATTAACGTAGATATATGACCGAACCTAACCAACCCTACCTAACCTAACCTAACCTATATTTATAGGTAAGGTTAGGTTAGGTAGCCAAAAAAAGCTAGGTTAGGTTAGGTTAGGTAGGTTAGGTAGACGAAAAAACATTAATTCATGAAAACTTGGCTTATTAGGCAAATCGGGCCTTGAATAGTAGGCTGAGAAGTGCGTTCTGGCTATTAGGTACGACATATATATATATATATATATATATATATATATATATATATATATATATATATATATATATATATATATATATATATTTATATATATATATATATATATATATATATATATATATATATATATATATAAATGATTTGCTTGCTTTATGCGTAAAAAGCACACACATAAACATTCATATGTATGACTGTTAATGGGTACGTAAAGATTTACATAATAGAGAGCTTGATCATTAGAAGCGTTTTTTCCGTGTTAAGATCAATTAATGAGGTTATCAGTAGTTTCACCCCATGAACGGGATGTTCACTTTTACCTCTTATGTATGCGTTGCTCGCCCACCGTGTCGCCACGACACTACGCTACAAGAGTCGCCCCAGCCTCTCCACGACGTGGCGTCTGGCTGACGTATGACTCCAGTCACTCCACGACGCTGCGTCTGGCTGACGTATGACTCCAGTCAGTCCACGACGTCTGGCTGACGTATGACTCCAGTCACTCCACGACGCGGCGTCTGGCTGACGTATGAATCCAGTCAGTCCACGACGCGGCGTCTGTCTGACGTATGAATCCAGTCACCTACAATAAGACAAAATAAAAAAAAACTGTGACACATTATTTTTATATTTATAATATATATTGGTTTGTGTTACGTCGTCAGATCAAGCGTAAGTACTCACCCAATTGTACTTGCGGGGGTTGAGCTTTGTCTCTTTGGTCCCGCCTCTCAACTATCAATCAACTGGACCCACACACATATACACATGTCTATGACATTGGGGCCTTTTAGCCTGGTGGATAGCGCGTAGGACTCGTAATTCTGTGGCGCGGGTTCGATGCCCGCACCAGGCAAAAACAAATGGGCAAAGTTTCTTTCACCCTGAATGCCCCTGTTACCTAGCAGTAAATAGGTACCTGGGAGTTAGTCAGCTGTCACGGGCTGCTTCCTGGGGTATGTGTGTGTGTGTGGTGTGGAAAAAAAGTAATTAGTAAACAGTTGGTTGACAGTTGAGAGGCGGGCCGAAAGCGCAAAGCTCAACCCCCCCGCAAACACAACTAGGTGAATATATAAGTGTGTGTGTGTGTGTGTGTGTGTTTGCCTGTGTTTGCGTGTGTTTCTTTGTTTGTTTACTTGTAAAAGAGCGTGTTTAGAAGCCATGTAAAGAAGCTGAACAGTTAATTTTCTAACTCAGTCTTCCTATTACTCCCACATTCTTGCCCCAATTTGTTCACCTCTAACTCTTAGTGATTCAAACCGACCATAAGATCAAACACGATCAAGTTAATCTCCTGTATTTGTCTTCCTCAGGTACGTATGCCCGACCACAGCCCGGTACACCATAGGTACCTGCTCCCGTACTCCAGTCTCAAGGTACAGTACTGTACCTTTGTAAACTCCTTTACACTGGGGTTGTGTTTTTTTCTTTTGTGTAATCTTACTGTTCTCTAACTAGGTTAAGGTACAACAGTTTTCGTTATTTGTATTATCTGCTTGGCACGTAAGGAACACGCTAATTGTAGACTATTGTCTTGAGAGGAATTATGAGGCTATATAAGTCTGGCTATATTATTATAATATAGCCAGACCTACCGTCTGGGATGGACATTTACAATTATGGGTTTCGTCTGTTTGTAAGTTTAATAAGCTTCGTCAGGTGTGTAATACACAACTGTTAGGTTACGTCAGGTGTGAATGACACATTGGATTTATTTTGTCAGGTGTGTAAGGTTCATATAATTAGTTTTTTCAGGTGTGTAAACAGCTATGATGGGGTTTGTCAGATTTCATATACATCTCGATCTTAGTCAGATATGCATAAATTTCTGAATTTATAATATTTTCATGACGTGCACAAAGTCACATATGCAGTAAAGGGTATGATACTTGCCGTTTGTCCCGTGTGACAGTTTAACATATTCACCTTGTTACATATTTAAGCACAAAAGCTTACATCCTCTCAGTGATCGACGGTCTGTCACATGTGTAAGTTTGAAAATGTGCACTATGACACACCTGCATGGAACATAATATTGCACCTGGACACACACATACACAAGCTCGAAAAGGAGTTCCAGACTCACGTGCAAGTTTTAAATTTTTCCCTTAACACACGTCTACTAAATTAAAAAAATCTTACACTCTTGACACATGTGAAATATCAAAAACTTTTACACTGACACATCTGCAAGAAAAAAAAATATTCCTTGACATATGTGCAAGGTTAACAACCTTCACCCATAAACCTAAACTGCAAGATCCATGCAAGATCCATGTAAGATCCATGCAAGATCCATGCAAGATCCATGTAAGATCCATGCAAGATCCATGCAAGATCCATGCAAGATCCATGCAAGATCCATGTAAGATCCATGCAAGATCCATGCAAGATCCATGCAAGATCAGTGGTATCATTACATTACGGTGTTTCCCCTCAGTCCTCACAGTGTGCACACATCAGCGATTATTACACACAGAAATCACAATAGCGTGATGCATCAAATGAAGAAATCCACAAGGGGCGCGACGAGGATTCGAACCTTCGTCCGAGAGGATCCCAGCCGCTGTCTTAATCGACTGAGCTACGACATGGTAATTCTTATACCAGGTCGTAGCTCAGTTGAATAAGGCGCGTCTGGGATGCTCTCGGACGTAGGTTCGAACCCTCGTCACGGCCCTTGTGGATTTGTTCATCAGCCACATTGTTTGAGGGTTCTGCGTTTATCTCTGTTTGCGTGTTTTTGTGTGTCTGCGTATATTTGAGTGTAGGTGCTTGTGAATTTGAGTGCGTATATTTTCGGGCTTCTGCGTTTGTGTGTGTGTGCGCAATCCGTCCTCCTAACAGAACGTCGCATTTTGACGTATTCTTTACCTAAGGCCAAAAATTGTCGCACTAGAAAGTGGTAGCGGCACAAAAACTTGACATACGGCCCCGTTTTCTTTTTTTTGGGTCTTCTGGTAGGTTTGAATAGAGGACATTAATACGACAGTTTTTTGACGTTGGTAAATCTTAGGCGGACGGACTGATGTGCGTACTTATTTCTACGTGAAAGGCCTCGTGTTTGTCTGTTTGTGTTTTTGTACTTGTACTTACCTATTAGCACTTATCTGTCAATGTGTACGAGAGAGTGAGGTGTAGCTCTTTATGCCTCGCCTACTGGCCTTGCACCTGTTGCGTTTCAACTTAAAAAAGATTTTCAAATTCTTTGACGAATCGGGCCTTAAAGTTGGAGACGGAGGTGGCATTCGCAACTTCCTGTTTTAGAGCATTCCAGTAGTTAACTACTGGTACAGGGTACGAGCACTTTCTTACGTTTCTTCCGATCATTTCTCCTTCCAGCTTCCAACTGTGTCCTCTTGTCCTGATTTATCTCAGTCTAAAATGGAATCCTTGTCTACCTTATCTATCTTACAACTCTGTATCTTGTAATTTGTAATCATATCCCCTCTGTTCCTTCTATCCTCTAGGTTTATGAGATTTAGTTCCATTTGCCTATCTTCCTAGCTTAGATCTCTTAGTTATGGCACTAATTTTGTTGTAAACCTTTGTACTTATTTAGTTTTGTCTTTATGCTTCACAAGGTGCGGATTCCATACCAGTGATGCGAATTTCAGTATTGGTTGAACAAATGTAGTGTAGATTGCTTTGAATTAGTCTTGATTCAGACTCCTAAACGATAAAGGTAGAACGGCCTATTGACATCGCTCGAGTGCATGGGGGAGTTATGTAAAACCCTGGTATGTGTCTCGGAGAGGCTGCAGGATCCAGTAAGTTCAGTAGAACTTCGGTTTCAACTCTTTTTACCGTGTCGTAGCTCAGTCGATTAAGGCAGTGTCTGGGATGCTCACAGACGTAGGTTCGAATCCTCGTCACGGCCCTTCTGGATTTGTTCATGTTTTTTATAATTGGCAGCATCCCATATGCTGCTGATGTTATACTGTTTATGTGTTCCTCTGGTTTTAGTGTCCGTATCATATGCACTCCCCGATCCTTCTCTCTGATTTCTATAGCTGGCTTCTTCGTATGGTGTAGATGCCCTCTGGACTTCTCTCTCCCTTCCTCATCTTCAGTGCCTTACACCTGTTGGGATTGAATTCCAGCAACAGTTTGTCTGACCATTCCTGGAGCTTCTCGAGGTCCTCATGTAACTTTATGCACTTCTCATCTATTTTCACGTTCAACATCCGCTTTACATCATCAGCACACATTGACATGACTGAGCTCATCCACCAACTTGGGCTGAACGGTAGAGCGATGGTCTCGCTTCATGCAGGTCGGCGTTCAGTTCCTGACCTGCATAAATGCAGAACCCAATGGAAATGGTGCCCACCCTGCGAGTGGTTGGGCACCATTCCTCCCCCCCCCCTCCCTCGTCCCATCCCAAATCCTGAACCCTTCCAAGTGCTATATAGTCGTAATGGCTTGGCGCTTTTTCCTGATAGCTTCCTTCCCTTCCCACGGGTAGGTCGTTTATAGAAAGTAGGAACAGCAGCGGTCCCAGGACAGCCTTGTGGGACCCCACTTGTTTCTTTCCTCCAGTTTGAAACCTCCTTTCTGACTGTGACTCTTTCTTACGTGATTTCTGTCCTTCAAATACTCACTTACCGAGTCCAGTGTTCTCCCAGTTATCGCAGCCTGGCACTCCTTCTTGTACAACAGTCTTTCATGGGGAAAAGTGTCAAATGCCTTTTGACAGTCATGAAAAATACAGTCTACTCTGTCTTCCTTTTCCTGTCTCATTTTGATAACCTTATCATAGATCTCAATTAAGTTGTTAGGCACTTTTTGATTGTTGCCGCCAAAGGCGGCTAGTTTATTGTGCACCCTATACTCATCCTGTGAGCGGTAGCGCTAAAGCACTACAGAGGGCACAAAAGGTCTTTATCAGACTTCATCTTAGATTATTATATAAACAATTTCCTCTATCCTTCACACCTTATAGGTACAATGTCAGCTAGTTACAGAGAAAGTGCTATTTCAAGAGCTATATATTTACAGTAAGTCCCCGTCCATTAATGGTATGTTTTATCGCTAATACATAATAGTTTGGCCAATGGGGATATTACAGAGTCATAGGGAGCTTCTGTTTATTATTAGTCCTCACAATACACTACTTGTTTCTGAATCTCATATGTCGTTCATCTACTGGAAGCAAAATGTGGGTACAGTGCAAGGATTTCAGGTAATTTATCCATGGTAATAAGATAGGTTGCCATATCATACAGAGTGAGCTTAGATTTATCTCTAAATGGCTCAATTTTACTACAATCCAAGATATAGTGTTCGAGTGTGTGGCCCTGTCTTTGTCCACACACTTTACACTTTACTTCATCTAGATCCCTATACAAGCCGAACTGCCAGAGATACTTGTAGCCAAGTCTTATACGAGCTGTGACAACATCTGTTAGTCTACTGACTTTGTTACTTGCCCCATACACATGTTTTACTTCACACATTTCATTGTGATGAACAATGGTCCTGCTAGTTCCAGTTTGCACTGTTCTACTTTCTTCAAATTCATCCAGGAGTTCTCGTCTAATGACACTTTTGTTAGGCACTTTTACATTTTTATATCCATGCTAAATTTTTCCCACAAAGACTATCCACCATTCTCCACTTGATTACTTTCTCCAGCACCTTACAAGGAATACTTGACACTAATCTGTAGTCTAGTGCCGCCTTTCTATCCCCTATTTTAAATATTGAGACTACGTTTGTCTTTTTTTCCAGACATATGGAATGCTTCTTGTCTCAAGTGTTTCATTAAAAGTTTTAGACAACGGGCGACAGAGTACTTCCGTAGTCTCCCCTCAGCAGCCATGTTAAGAGTAGGTCTTGCCCCATTGATTTTGTCACATCTAGTTACCCCAGGATTTTTTTCACCTCTTTCACTGCGACTACAATGCCATCCAGTATTTCCTCTGGCCTTTCATCTTGCAACCTTGGTCTCCACGCTGCTTCTATTGTAAAGACCTGCTATCATTCTCTGTGAGAGGTCTTCCTTATTTCCTCAATCTGAGTACGTGGTTCAGCAGCCGTCGTTTTTCTCCTTATATGGATATAGAACAGCTCTGGGTGTTCCTTAACTTCTGCTGCTATGTCCTTTTCCAATTGCCTCTCACCT
Source organism: Procambarus clarkii (assembly GCF_040958095.1). Lineage (NCBI taxonomy): Eukaryota > Metazoa > Arthropoda > Malacostraca > Decapoda > Cambaridae > Procambarus > Procambarus clarkii. Next base: position 16,893,046 of record NC_091177.1, read on the forward strand.
TCTCTCCTAATTCGGGTGTATTAATTCCATGTTCTTTTTAGTGCCTGTATTTTGTTTTCTGTTCCCATTTCTAAGTACTTCTTCCATGCTTCTTTTGTCCTTTCTTTAGCTTCCCTGCATCGCCTTGTGAATCCGGGGTTAACTTAACTTTCTTCATCAACCTCCTTCTTGAGTGGTATGATGATGCAACTGTTCCGTAGCCTCGGCACATTTCCAGCAATGAATTCCACCATCTCATTTGCTGCCTTCCCTTCCATTTCTCTTTCCCACTGGATTTCCCGCAGAAGTTTCTCATTATGTTGTTGTCCCAGAGTCTGTAATCTCTTTTTTTTCTTCGATAGGTTTCTGTATGTGTGTGTATTCACCTAGTTGTGCTTGCGGGGGTTGAGCTTCGGCTCTTTGGTCCCGCCTCTAAACCGTCAATGTACTACTGTATGTGTGTGTACTCACCTAGTTGTTCTTGAGGGGGTTGAGCTTCGGTTTTTTGGTCCCGCCTCCCAACCGTCAAACTAGTAATGTGTGTGTGTGTGTGTACTCACCTAACTCACCTAATTGTGCTTGCGGGGGTTGAGCTTTGTTTCTTCGGTCCCGCCTCTCAAGTGGCAAGCAACTGGTGTACAGATTCCTGAGCCTACTGGGCTCTGTCATGTCTACATTTGAAACTGTGTATGGAGTCAGCCTCCACCACATCACTTCCTAGTGTATTCCATTTATTAACTACTCCGACACTGAAAAAAATTCTTTCTAACGTCTCTGTGGCTCATCTGGGTACTAAGTTTCCACCTGTGTCCCCTTGTTCGTGTCCCACCCGTGCTGAAGAGTTTGTCTTTGTCCACCCTGTCAATTCCCTTGAGAATTTTATAGGTGGTTATCATGTCTCCCCTTACTCCTCTGTTTCCCAGGGACGTGAGGTTCAGCTTTTATAGCCTTTCCTCGTAACTCATTCCTCTCAGTTCCGGGACGAGCCTGGTGGCATACCGCTGAATTCCTGTGTGTGTGTGAATGTGTGTGTGTGTGTGTGTGTGTGTGTGTGTGTGTGTGTGTGTGTGTGTGTGTGTGTGTGTGTGTGTGTGTGTGTGTGTGTGTGTGTGTGTGAGTGTGCGTGTCAGCACTACATGTTTCACCTCTCCATGCTGGCTTTGCTACGAGCCTCAGCGTCTTTTACGATGTTGACAGTTCTTTGCCGAGGCGTCCAGCCAGAGTGAGCGGGAACTCCATACCCGGAAGCAACTACTTTTAACTAATATCTTTATGCTGCTGCCATCTTGAAGGTCTCAAAATGTCGGATAAGCAGATGATATATTTACTGTGGTTGATTACGCTTGATCCCCATCCACGAGGAGTGGCAGACTCGAGGAGCGGCGGAGTACACAAACATTCTCTCCTCCGTGTTGAAGCCACAAACGTGAAGGAACTAAAAGTCAACATAAGAGTATTTAAAATTCCCAGCTAGACTTCCGGTGGTGCCGCACCTGTCATGGACGTCATATATGCCTCTCACGTTTGACACATGTGCTTCACCTGTCTCGGAGGTCATACTTGTCATTTGTGCCACCGCTTTCATACCTGCTTCAGCTGTCATGGCTGTCGTACCTGTCACGCCGCTGTCCCTGTTGTTGCCTTGACTACACTCATTGTGACAGCTTCTCCAGGCCAGTCTCTCTCTCTCTCTCTCTCTCTCTCTCTCTCTCTCTCTCTCTCTCTCTCTCTCTCTCTCTCTCTCTCTCTCTCTCTCTCTCTCTCTCTCTCTCTCTCTCACACACACTTCGTTCTTAGCCTTGCTCTATGTCTCCCTCATCACAACTTCTGCTCTCTCTCCCTCCACCTGCTGTACATATTCTCATGTTTTTCTCATTACCTCCCTCTCCCTTCCTCGTTCCTCCCATAAATTACAACTTCCGTGTCTTCTTTTTCCCATTATTCTTCGTGTTGCTGCTTCCTTTGCATTAGTTTCTTTTCCCTCACACCATTCGTCTTTCATATTTTTTCCCTTTTCTAATCGGTGTTCCCCCTCTCTCCTGCTTATTTCCTGCCTCTCTTCTTCTATTTCTGTCTGCCTCTGTCTGTCTGTCTGTCTGTCTGTCTGTCTGTCTGTCTGTCTGTCTGTCTGTCTGTCTGTCTGTCTGTCTGTCTGTCTGTCTCTCTCTCTCTCTCTCTCTCTCTCTCTCTCTCTCTCTCTCTCTCTCTCTCTCTCTCTCTCTCTCTCTCTCTCTCTCTCTCTCTCTCTCTCTCTCTCTCTCTCTCTCTCTCTCTCTCTCTCTCTCTCTCTCTCTCTCTCTCTCTCTCTCTCTCTCTCTCTCTCTCTCTCTCTCTCTCTCTCTCTCTCTCTCTCTCTCTCTCTCTCTCTCAAGCAGTTACTGCCCCACACGTTCCTCTTGTGGACAGTAGACCACAAGAGGATTTTAGTCTCTTCTTCCTTGTTGCCAGTCCTACTATTCCTTTATTTTTTTATCCTCTCTCACTCATTTGACTTCTTTCTTCTCATCCAATTTTAATCAAATTTTTCCTCCTCTGCCTCTCCAAGTTCTCCTTTTATCACGTTTTTCATTCCTGTCTCTCCGCTCACTCTTTCTCCCTTTCTTGTTGTCTTTCTTCTCCTCCTCTGCTCGCATTCCTGTATCTCCTATTTGTCTTCTCGTTTCTACTTTCTCCTCCGCCTTCTCTCTCTCTCCTACTGTTTATCTCTGTTCTCTTCTCTCTCTTTCTCTCCACGCTTCCGCTTCCCCCTCCTTCCTCCTCCTCCTCCACGTTTCCTGAGGGAGCAGTAAAGAGGTCCCGCTGTACTGAGGGGAAGGGGGTGAGGCATTTCTTAAACTATATCACAAATATAATTCCCAATGAAAGACTTCAAAGCAAATGTTGTCTAAGCAAACACGGCGTGTGTGCCATGAGGCTCTCCTCCCCTTCTCTCTTGGTCATTATTTCATGCATAGGAATGCGACTGGCCCCCGTCCAGTCTAAATGGGAAATTCAAAGTTTTGGAAATGAAATGGGATTATAAGAACTTTTCCAATTTTCCCTTACATCCTGCGTTACACATGACTTGGTACAAGGGACGGCGGGCAAGATAGAAAAATTTCATATCGTTCAGAGCTCCCACATCGCTACCCCCCCCCACAACCACCAGCCCCTCCCCCCCCCCTCAAACGTTCTCCTTCCCAAATTCCCCCCTCCCCCTCCCCCTCCTCCTCCCTCAATATTTTGTGTTGTTACTGGTGATGGTGGACGGAGGAAAGGAACGGCGGAACGGAGCAATGGAACGGCTCAGAGTAACATCATCGATCAGAAACGATACAACTAACTCTTCAACCCCCCCCCCTCTCCTCCGCCCCTTTGCCTCCCCTTATCCCCTTCCCCACCCTCTTGCCTCCCCTTATCCCCTTCCCCACCCTCTTGCCTCCCCCTTATCCCCTCCCCCACCCCCTTGCCTTTCCTTATACCCCCACCTCCAACTTGGGCACAATAAATGTGTTCCACATGCACTGGGAACCCTTTATGTGTGGATGGTATTAAACACCAAGTCCTGCTCCTTCTGTCTTGGACATTTCTGCGCGATGCATTCACGATCCTGGATGCAATTAGTGCCCCTAGGCCTACAAATATTTCATTTAAACCCACATATAATGCATCTAGGCCTGCAAAGAATTTATCTAGGCCTACTAATAATATATCTAGACCTCCAAATATGGCACCAAGGCCAACAAATAACAAATCTATGCCTACAATTAATGTGTCAATGCCTACAAATAAGGCATCTAGGCATTAAAATATAGCATCTAGGGGGCCACAAATGAGGCATCTAGGCCTACAAAAAATGCGTCTAGGCCAATAAGTAATGCATCTATCCTAAACATAAGGCCTCTAGGCCGGCAAATAGTGTAGCTAGGCCGACAAATAAGGCATCTAGGCTGACAAATAAGGCACCTAGGCTGACAAATAAGGCATCTAGGCTGACAAATAAGGCATCTAGGCTGACAAATAAGGCACCTAGGCTGACAAATAAGGCATCTAGGCTGACAAATAAGGCATCTAGGCTGACAAATAAGGCATCTAGGCTGACAAATAAGACATCTAGGCTGACAAATAAGGCATCTAGGCTGATAAATAAGGCATCTAGGCTGACAAATAAGACATCTAGGCTGACAAATAAGGCATCTAGGCTGACAAATAAGGCATCTAGGCTGACAAATAAGGTATCTAGGCCTACACATATATAATTGTAACAAAGTTATGAAGGAATTTCAGTTAAATTCAAGCCACTGTACTCTTTATCCTCTTATCCTCCTTCGCCTCCGTATCTCCATTATCTTTTTTCTCATCCATGATCTTCCAGATTTCCCTTTTCCTTCTCATCTTTCATCTCTTCTTCCAGCTCCTCCTCCTTCTTCTCCTCCTCCTCCTCCTCTTCCTCCTCCTCCTCCTCCTCCTCCTCCTCCTCCTCCTCTTCCTCCTCCTCCTCCTCCTCCAGCTCCTCCTCCTCCACCTCCTCCTCCACCTTCTCCTCCTACTTCCTCTCTTTCTCCGCTTCCTCTACCACCTCCTCCTACTCCTCCTCCTGCTCCTCCTCTTCCTCCTCCTCCTGCTCCTCCTCTTCCTCCTCCTCCCCTCCTCCTCCTCCTCCTTCCTCTGCCTCCTCCTCCTCTGCCTCCTCCTCCTCGGCCTCCTCCTCCTCCACCTCCTCCTCCTCTGCCTCCTCCTCCTCCTCCTCCTCCTCCTCTCCTCCTCCAACTCCCTTCCTCCTCCTCTTCATCCTCCTCCTTCCTCTCTTCCTCCTCCTTCTCCACCTCCCCCCTCCCCTCCTCCTCCTCCTCCTCAGCCTCCTCCTCCTCCTCGTCTTTTATACATTCCCAAAGTTGACAATTCAGGTTATTTTATTCATGGAATCTTTAAGCTCTTTACATTCTGGTCTGTTTTTATTATCAATGAATGGCAGAGTTGGGCTCCAAGCTCCGCCTCTCCGTCTCAGGGTGTGTTGCCCAACTTGGCACTCTCATGGTGTGCTGCCCAACTTGGCACTCTCAGGGTGTGCTGCCCAACTTGGCACTCTCAGGGTGTGCTGCCCAACTTGGCACTCTCAGGAAGTGTTGCCCAACTTGGCACTCTCTGGGTGTGTTGCCCAACTTGGCACTCTCAGGGTGCTTCCCAACTTGGCACTCTCAGGGTGTGCTGCCCAACCTGATCTCGTGAGGTTCATACACAAAATATACACATTCACACGCTGATTAATCGATGTATTAATGATTACATTTTAAGGATTATACACTGGAATTTGTTATCATTTACGTACACAGTGTACATCAGTGTCTGAACGCCGGATATTCTACTCAGGCCCTCTTAACTTTCCTCTACACTAACACTCACACAGGCACCCGTAACTTTTTTACACTGGCACATGTAATTTTTTTACGCTGCCGCCCGTAAATTTTTTACACTGGCACATGTGACTTTTGTACACTGGCACATGTAACTATTTTACACTGGCACCCGAAACTTTTTTACACTGGCACCCGTAATTTTTTTTACACTGGCACCCGTAACCTTTGTACACAGGCACCCGTAACTTTTTATACTGGCACCAGTAACTTTTTTACACTGGCGCCCATAACTTTTTTAAACTGGCACATGTAACTTTTTTACACTGACACCTGTAACTTTTTTACTCTGGCACCTTTAACAATTTTACACTGGCACCCGTAAAAAAAATTATTGCTAATCTCATTATTTGCTCGTTGGTTTCGTTTACATGTTCGTTGCACCTGCGTTTACAGTCACCATGGTGAAAATGTTGATCCATTTTTATGGTATTTAGGTTAAATTATGCATGATAATTTATAGCTTTGTGTGTGTGTGTGTGTGTGTGTGTGTGTGTGTGTGTGTGTGTGTGTGTGTGTGTGTGTGAGTGTGTGTGTGTGTGTGTGTGTGTGTGTGTGTGTGTGTGTGTGTGTGTGTGAGTGTGTGTGTGTGTGTGTGTGTGTGTGTGTGTGTGTGTGTGTGTGTGTGTGTGTGTGTGTGTGTGTGTGTGTGTGTGTGTGTGTGTGTGTGTGTGTGTGCGTGTATTCACCCAGTTGTATTCACCTAGTTGTGCTTACGGGTTTTGAGCTCTGGCTCTCTGGTCCCGCCTCTCAACTGTCAATCAACTGGTGTACAGATTCCTGAGTCTACTGGGCTTTATCATATCTATAGTTGAAACTTTGTATGGAGTCAGCCTCCACCACATCACTGCCTAATGCATTCCATCTGTTAACTACTCTGACACTGAAAAAGTTCTTTCTAACGTCCCTGTGGCTCATTTGGGTACTCAGTTTCCACCTGTGTCCCCTTGTTCGCGCTCCACCCCGTGTTAAACAGTTTATCTTTATCTACCCTGTCAATTCCTCTGAGAATTTTGTAGGTAGTGATCATGACTCCCCCTTACTCTTTTGTCTTCCAGTGCCATGAGGTGCATTTTACACAGCCTTTCCTCGTAACTCATGCCTCATAGTTCTGGGACTAGCCTAGTGGCATACCTCTGAACTTTTTCCAGCTTCGTCTTGTGCTTGACAAGGTACGGGCTCCATGCTGGGGCCGCATACTCCAGGATTGGCCTTACATATGCTGTGTACAAAGTTCTGAAGGATTCCTTACACAGGTTTCTGAACGCAATTCTGATGTTAGCCAACTTTGCATACGCCGCAGATGTTATTCTTTTTATGTGGGCTTCAAGAAATAAGTTTGGTGTGATATCAACTCCTAGATCTTTCTCTCTGTCTGTTTCACGAAGGAATTCATCTCCCATTCGGTATCCTGGTCTGGCCTCCTGTTTCCGGCATCCTGTTTCCTCCCTCTAGTTCCATTACCGTACATTTACTCGGATTGAACTTTAGTAGCCATTTGTTGGACCATTCATTCAGTTTGTCTAGACTCTAGGTCATCTTGTTGCCAGATGACACACACATCTTGTGTGTGTGTTGTATTTATTCAAACTGTTATTATATATACTTGTTAGGAACCAGTTTGACTTTCTTTTGACATTTTTCGCAATCAATTCTTGATTTACGCACACTTTTTGTTAGCTGTTCCGGTGATTATAATGTATTTTCTGCTTGTTCTTCCTCATCACATGTCTGCTACTGTATTTCTTGAACAAATATCTGCTACTTTTTGTTCACTCAGTGTTTTGTTAAACATTACCTGTGTTTAATTTGTTTGGCTCTTGACTTATCTCACTGCATTCCTTCCTCTCATGTGCCTCACCTCTACTTCTTCCCACCATATACTCATCATAACTCCTCATGTTATGCTCTATCCTTCTCTACATCAGGGCCATTCAGCTTCCCATTTTCCATGCCTACTCTAAAATGCCATTTAACTATTGTACTCTCTCTTTGTCATCCCACCTTCTATTGTCCTTTGTTTTACCCTTCTACTGAGGGGGGGGGGGAATATGTTCACGTATATACTCTATAACCGGCCTCGTCCCAATCATTGGGTTGATTCTTAGCTTCGGCTGCATTTGCACATGTGTTCGAGTGCATTGAGCATTACCTAGTCTGAGTTTTTTGTTGTGCTTCTCTGATTGCCAATGCTTGCGGCCCCCTCGTTCGGCAATATGTATTTTTGTGCATAGTGGGTTTAGTTTTGTGCTGTGTGTGTGTGTGTGTGTGTGTGTGTGTGTGTGTGTGTGTGCGTGTGTGTGTGTGTGTGTGTGTGTGTGTGTGTGTGTGTGTGTGTGTGTGTGTGTGTGTGTGTGTGTGTGTGTGTGTGTGTGTGTGTGTGTGTTTAATGGGGGAGGATAGATGCATGTGTTTGTGTAATGGGGGAGGATAGATGCATGTGTGTGTGTAATGGGGAGAATAGGTGCATGTGTGTGTGTGTGTGTTTGTGTAATGGGGGAGGATAGATGCATGTGTGTGTGTAATGGGGAGAATAGGTGCATGTGTGTGTGTGTGTGTGTGTGTGTGTGTGTGTGTAATGGGGGAGGATAGGGTCATATGTGTGTGTAATGGGGGAGGGTAGGGTCATGTGTGTGTAATGGGGGAGGATAGATGCATGTGTGTGTGTGTAATGGGGGAGGATAGATGCATGTGTGTGTGTAATGGGGGAGGATAGATGCATGTGTGTGTGTAATGGGGGAGGATAGATGCATGTGTGTGTGTAATGGGGGAGGATAGGGGCATGATGCTCCAACTGCCTGCCACTCCTCTGTCTTGTCAGCCTATCTGTCTGTATGTATGTCTCTATCCATCCCTTTCATCTCTTTATTCCATTTCATCTTTCAACTCTCCCACATCCCATTCCTTGCTTGTGCTCCCCATCCTGAAGTTCTCTTACAAGCGCCCACCAGCACACTCAGCTCCCGTAACGACCTACGTAGCCTAATTCCATATCCGAGGATGTTAATAATATTAACACCCTTGTTTAAGTGCGCAGCCTTGCCGTATTCAGTAGTTCAACTGTTAACTACGCATCGGTTGTTTCAGCTGACCTCAGCAAGGCCTATTTCACTTGTTGCCATCTCCGATTCTGTAAATAATTTGTCCATTACGGTGCTAACGCCTGATTTTTATTGAGGTTATCTTGAGATGATTTCGGGGCTTTATTGTCCCCGCGGCTCGGTCCTCGACCAGGCCTCCACCCCCAGGAAGCAGCCCGTGACAGCTGACTAACATCCAGGTACCAATTTTACTGCATGGTAACAGGGGCATAGAGTGAAAGAAACTCTGCCCATTGTTTCTCTCCGGCGCCCGGGATTGAACCCGGGACCACAGGATCACAAGTCCAGTGTGCTGTCCGCTCGGCCGACCGGCTCCCTATTGAGTTTAGATAATATTTGTGACCACGTGTTGATAAGTGCACTCTGGTACCACTTGGAGCTACTAGCATCGCTACGAGGGGCTGATCTAACTACAACTTGGAGCTACTAGCATCACTACGAGGGGCTGATCTAACTACATCTTGGAGCTACGAGCATCGCTAAGAGGGCCTGAACTAACTACAACTTATAGCAACTAGCATCGCTACGAGGGGCTGAAGTAATTACCTCACCACGGTATGGGCAGAGTCCGCCTGCCCTAGTACAAGGCTTGTTCAAACAAATCATCAAAGACGGTTCGTTTAAACACAGGTTCCCTTTTTTTGATAATGAAGTTTTAAAAGACTCTCCGTCCCTCGTTACCTGATCATCGTTAACAAATGTACCGATCCCCGTCTGGTCCAAGCTAATTACTGCTCGCCATCCATTACACATCAACTGCTCTCAGTTTCGTTGATAAAATAATGCACTATGTATTCCTACTCTCTCGTTAGCATCTGGACGTTAACGAGAGAAAAGAGCGTTTCTTTCCTTAAATAGCTGATGTATATTCGTATATATCTGAAAGGCCTTTAATTCTTTCGTCAAGTGTCTAATATGGATTCAAGTGGTGAAGTAAATTCTCTTCGTGAAATTTTGAAATTTTGTTTTACTTAAGTTGTCATAAAATTTTGTTTTTAAATTGAAATTGGATTCAATTTAAATTTGGTTTAAATTGAAAACTTAAATTTTGTTTTGCTTAAGTTGTCATAAAAACTCACCGTAGTCATTATTCTTCCTTCAGCAAGCCTCCTTTCTGGTCAGACTCGGGGACCTCGGTGTTCACACAGCAACACAAATTGCTGTACCAATGTTGCTCTTCAGTGTTATCTGACAACCTAGTGAACGAAATCCTACCGCAGGCGATGAGTCACCATAACGTGGCTAAAGTATTTTGACCAGACCACACACTAGAAGGTGAAGGGACGACGACGTTTCGATCCGTCCTGGACCATTCTCAAGTCTACCTTTCCATTCAACTGGACTGTAGGAGATTCGAACCGTGGACCCCCCCCCCCATGCATGTGATGCCAAAGCTCTATCGACCGAGCTATTGACGAGCCTTTTAAATTACAATTTAAATGTAGTTTTAAAGCCCTACCAGATTACCTATGTCAAAAGTCACAGGTACACGGTGCCAGTTTTATTCACAGGACCACCAAATAGGTCTCTCTCGCAGGAGCAGCACTCCAACCACTACCATCTAAAGATAATTAGTAATCCAGCTGGGAAGGCCCCATTGTAGACCAAGCAGTTACATCAGCCATAGAAGCTGCAACAACACCACATGGCACTGCTCGCTATAGAGCCGAAGCAGCTCCCCATGCGGGAGACTCCTTGCAGCAACCCCAAAGTCAGCAACTGGTACATCTCTGGTACCGCAACAGTGCTATATAGTAGTAATGGCTTGGCGCTTTCCCCCCTGATAGTTCTGCCACCGCAGGCCTTCCGAATTGCTGTGGCTCTCAGCCTCGCTGCCCCAATCCTTCCTGAATATAGGTGTATATGCCGGGAGGTAGTGGATGGCAGGTCCGGCCAACATGGGCTACTCTGCCAACGCACGGGAGGATGGCACTCACGAGACAGTGAAGTCAATGACATCATTAACACGCTCCTACTACAGTAGAGAGAGATCCATGTTACCTAATGCCCCGCAACTCTGACGAGTCTGTTAGTCGCCCGGACAGAATCACCTGTAAACTCCTGGAAGCAGGTTGACAGTTGTGTGGAACAACACCTGCGTTTCGTCCGTGGCCAACACCTACGTTAACTTCAGGGTTGCACATCCGGGTGACGCCGCCACTCACCGGGAAGCAGCCAACTCTCGTCAGTACAGTTATATGGATCACCACTACAATTTTGTCCCCATTTTGCCTCGCAGGCACTTGGAGTCTGTGGTTAAAGTGATACTAGCTTTTTTGTTAAGCATCTGGGTTCTAAGCTAATTGAAACGAAAGAGACCGTAAGCTTTCCCTCTCTTCCAGCGCCTCAGCGTGGCGAAACTAAGAGGAAACGTACACTGCATCCATAGTTCCTGCCCGCCCTCTGAGCAGCTGGAGGAACTCGACAATTTGTTACAACTAACTTTGTAGCTAGCATGTAACCAGTGTTGAAACACATTTTGTATAATGAAGTTCACAATAAAATAAAATAATATATTATAAATATATAGGGATGGTAAGAGAAGGCAATATTTAAGCGACAGTGGAAGCCCCAAATGACTCCCTCGGATACTACATACCTTCTTCGAGGCTGAGGGTTCCCAGGCGTATATGAAACCGAAAACTCACACCCCAGAAGTGACTCGAACCCATACTGCCAGAAGCACTGTGTAACTGGTGTACAGAACACCTTAACCACTCGACCATCACGACCGGACAAAAGATGATGGTAGCCGAGGCTATTTCCCCATCATCCCGCCGGCACTCTGATAGTAATCTTGGGCATAGTATTTTACCAAATCACCTCATTCTTTGGGGCACACGTGAGGAACACAAATGCGAACAACTGACCCCACTCAGTATGCAACCCCATAACAAGCTGACTAACTTCTGAGTAAATACTTGCTACTTCACTTGCTATTAGGTGAAAGGAAATGTGCCCAACCAGTTCTCTCCCGCCCAGGATTCGAACCAGGAATTCTAGATTGTTCGTCGAGAACAAACCGGACTGCACTACCGGGATCCTTAAATACCATACTCTTTCGTTTTCCTTTAATATATACATTCATTTACGACGTATTCGTTGAAGTTCATATTGACATTTGTGCGACTTAGTTTTGATTCTAGTTTCCATCCATGTCCTGTTCATATCTATATCTAATTCCCTGTTACCATCTTCTTGACATCGTGTCTATCTGGGTTGAAATTAGAAACAATTTGCCAGGCCTCCTCTATGGCATCTTATATATTTAACAACATATTACAGTCCTCCATCATTTGTTTAGACTCCATATCATATTAATCTTCAGCAGACATTGATATGAACTAGACAATTAGAATTTTCTAGTTTTCTCACAATGTCTCATAATTGTCATATGACTAACATGTCATAAGATGTTAGTCTTATGACATGTATAATTCTATTAAGAACGAGATGGGCCTTACTACCGCCCTTGTGGTACACCGCTCATTACCTATCTTCTCTGAAATTTCCCCATTCACTATAGTTCATTGTTTCATACCCGTGCGATACTCCTTTACCCAATTGAACAGACAGATTTTATTACGTTGCATTCGACCTATATTAGATCACTATTAGAATATGTCGCTAGTGTGGAATCTGCACCAACAGGAGACCAAGAAATAGAGAAAGTTTAGTAGTTTGCTATAAACCAGATCCTACAACATAAGAGGGCTGAGGTCTTAGTGCAAAAATGGATCAGTGCCCATAGAACACTGGTGCTAAAATGCGCCAGTGCTCATAGAACACTATTTATAATTAGGAAACAAAGATGATAATGGTTTTAGGTCTCGTCATATTCGTGAGACTGTGAAAGATGAGGCAACAGAAAAAGCGACAGATGAGAAAATAGATGCTGGCAGTTGTGAGGACAGTTCGCGAAGCTACATTAGCGTGAGGATAGGCCTATGGGGTTATGTGATTATGTGATAGTTAAAGAACTAATCTGCGATTTGTTATCTTGTTATCTGTGAAGATAATGTGATTTGTGTGTGTGTGTGTGTGTGTATGTGTGAGTGTGTATTCACCTATTTGTACTCACCTATTTGTGCTTGCGGGGATTGAGCTTTGGCTCTTTGGTCCCGCCTCTCAACTGTCAATCAACTGGAATACAGATTCCTGAGCCTACTGGGCTCTATCATATCTACATTTCAAACTGTGTATGGAGTCAGCCTCCACCACATCACTGCCCAATGCATTCCACCTGTTAACTACTCTGACACTGAAAAAGTTCTTTCTAACGTCCCTGTGGTTCATTTGGGTTCTCAGTTTCCACCTGTGTCCCCTTGTTCGCGTACCACCAGTGTTGAATAGTTTATCCTTGTCTACCCGGTCGATTCCCCATGAGGATTTTGTAGGTAGTGATCATGTCTACCTTTACTCTTCTGTCTTCCAGTGTCGTAAGGTACATTTCCCGCAGCCTTTCCTCGTAACTCATGCCTCTTAGTTCTGGGACTAGGCTAATGCATACCTTTGAACGTTTCCCAGCTTCGTCTTGTGCTTGACTAGGTACGGGCTCCATGCTGGGGCCGCATACTCCAGGACTGGTCTTACATATGTGGTATACAAGATTCTGAATGATTCCTTACACAGGTTCCTGAAGGCTGTTCTGATGTTAACCAGTTTCGCATATGCCGCAGACGTTATTCTTTTTATGTGGGCTTCAGGAGACAGGTTTGGTGTGATATTAACTCTTAGATCTTTCTCTCTGTCCGTTTCATTAAGTACTTCATCTCCCATTCTGTATCCTGTGTCCGGCCTCCTGTTTCCACCGCCTAGTTTCATTACTTTGCATTTACTCGGGTTGAACTTTAACAGCTATTTGTTGGACCATTCATTCATTCAGTCTGTCTAGGTCATCTTGTAGCCTCCTACTATCATCCTCTGTTTCAATCCTCCTCATAATTTTTGCATCATTTACATATATCAGAAACAGTATAAGTATAAGGACTGGCCCCTGCGGGACTCCACTTGTAACGTCTCGTCAATCTGAGACCTCACCCCTCACACTGACTCGTTGTCTCCTGTTGCTTAGGTACTCCTTTATCCAATGGAGTACCTTCCCTTTCACTCCACCCTGCATCTCCAACTTTTTCACTAGCCTCTTGTGTGGCACTGTATCAAAGGCTTTCTGACAATTCAAAAATATGCAGTCTGCCCACCCTTCTCTTTCTTGCCTGATTTTTGTTGCCTGGTCGTAGAATTCAAGTAACCCTGTGAGGTAGGACCTGCCATCCCTGAACCCATGTTGATGCTGTGTAACAAAGTTCTTTTGCTCCAGATGTTCCACTAGCTTTCTTCGCCCAATCTTCTTCATCAGCTTGCATGGTATGCAGGTTAGGGACACTGGCCTGTAATTCAGTGCCTCCTGTCTATCCCTTTTCTTGTATATCGGGACTACGTTAGCTGTTTTCCAAATTTCTGGCAGTTTCCCTGTTGCCAGTGATTTGGTATACACTATGGAGAGTGGAAGGCACAGTTCTTCTGTTCCTTCCTTTAGTATCCAAGGGAAGATTCCATATGGGCCTATAGCCTTTGTCACATGAAACTCTAGTAAACACTTCCTTACTTCCCCGCTGGTAATCTCAAACTCTTCCAGTGGTTCCTGGTTAACTATTCCCTCTCTTATCTCTGGAATTTCTCCTTACTCTAAGGTGGAGACCACCTAGAATTTCTTATTCAGTTCCTCGCACACTTCCTTGTCGTTTGTAGTGAATCCTTCTGCCCCTATCCTTAATTTCATTACCTTTTCCTTTAATGTTGTTTTTCTCATGATGTGGCTGTGCAGCAATTTAGGCTGAGTCTTTGCCTTGTTTGCGATGTCATTTTTGTATTGTGTGTGTGTGTGTGTGTGTGTGTGTGTGTGTGTGTGTGTGTGTGTGTGTGTGTGTGTGTGTGTGTGTGTGTGTGTGTGTGTGTGTGTGTTTGTGATAGTTCAATTTGAAAAGAGTTCAGAGCCTACGGTGAAAGAACATATTATTATGAATCGTGTGATGAGCAGGACGGCCTTCCTCCTCAGCTCCCGTGCAACTTAACGGACCAAAATATCAGAGAATTTCTTTAAAACAGTTCACGCGAAATGCAGAACAATTTGACCTCGAGGTAAGCTGACCGTTCCGTCTGCTCGATGCTCATCAACACGTATGATGCGCCTTCAAGTGACAGGAGTAAAGCAGTTTACAATTTTGTCCAATGCCATTGTAGTATATTAAATTTAACACGATGCGCATTTTGTATATTTTGAAACAAAATTAACTTTAGAATGTTACCTAACCAAAATTGGCCTATTATCCCTCGGTCAATTAAGCATGAGAGAAACGATGAACACTTTGCCACAGGCCTATGGCTCGTGATGGAATATTCCTGCAAAAAAAAAACAAATTATTCAGCACTGCCTAACATAAAAAAATCAATCGATGATAAACAACAGCTTATGTAATCCTTGAGATATATCAATGTCGGGATATTTATAAACAAAATTTTCTAATGTAGAGCAGAAAAATGAAAAAAAGAGACATATTTTTTCGGCACACTGATCCTTGGGAACTCGGATGAGAGGGAGATATCCTGCGAGAAGTTACCCGGATCTTGGTGTATTTGCACTGACTGGTGCGTAACTCATCGTGGTGACCATAATGACTAGTCCAGAGGCTGATAAGCTTTAACACCACCACCCAGAATTGACGATTAAACTGGTGTTTACGTGTTGATGTTAACCTATGCTTTGGATAGTTGAATATTTTATGCATATCAGCGCAGCTATGAATACATGTGTTTGTGCTAACTTGTACATGAATATATCATGCAAATGTATCAAAATTAATATGTACATATGTACACTTACATATGAACAGTCGTATGGTGGTAAATGTTTAAATAAATGATTAGTAAGGCACACACAACACATTACTGAGTATATTCAATAAGGAATGTAAAGAGAGCAAGTGCATTTGTGACGGTGCTTGTGTGAGTGCTTCTTACTGAGGGCTTGTGTGAGTGCTTCTTACTGAGGGCTTGTGTGAGTGCTTCTAACTGAGTGCTTCTTACTGAGGGCTTGTGTGAGTGCTTCTAACTGAGGGCTTGTGTGAGTGCTTCTTACTGAGGGCTTGTGTGAGTGCTTCTAACTGAGGGCTTGTGTGAGTGCTTCTAACTGAGGGCTTGTGTGAGTGCTTCTTACTGAGGGCTTGTGTGAGTGCTTCTAACTGAGGGCTTGTGTGAGTGCTTCTTACTGAGGGCTTGTGTGAGTGCTTCTAACTGAGGGCTTGTGTGAGTGCTTCTTACTGGGGGCTTGTGTGAGTGCTTCTTACTGAGGGCTTGTGTGAGTGCTTCTTACTGAGGGCTTGTGTGAGTGCTTCTAACTGAGGGCTTGTATGAGTTCTTCTTACTGAGGGCTTGTGTGAGTGCTTCTTACTGAGGGCTTGCGTGAGTGCTTCTTACTGAAGGCTTGTGTGAGTGCTTCTAACTGAGGGCTTGTGTGAGTGATTCTTACTGAGGGCTTGTGTGAGTGCTTCTAATTGAGGGCTTGTGTGAGTGCTTCTAACTGAGGGCTTGTGTGAGTGCTTCTTACTGAGGGCTTGCGTGAGTGCTTCTAACTGAGGGCTTGTGTGAGTGCTTCTTACTGAGGGCTTGTGTGAGTGCTTCTTACTGAGGGCTTGTGTGAGTGCCTCTTACTGAAGGCTTGTGCAAGTGCTTTTTACTGAGGGCTTGTGTGAGTGCTTCTTACTGAGGGCTTGTGTGATTGCTTCTTACTGAGGGCTTGTGTGAGTGCTTCTTACTGAGGGCTTGTGTGAGTGCTTCTTACTGAGGGCTTGTGTGAGTGTTTCTTACTGAGGGCTTGTGTGAGTGCTTCTTACTGAGGGCTTGTGTGAGCGCTTCTTACTGACTGCTAATGTACGTGCCTCTGGGTGCTTCTGTGAGTCGTACTGAGCCTCTTTCTGAGTGTATGTGTGAGTGCCAGTTTCTGAATGGCACTCAGAAAGAGAGAGAACGAGAGAGAAGGCAAGCTCCTCACCACTGTACTCTTAACCTGTGGAAGAGTTGAATACCCAGCTCAGTCGCTTCATTCTGTTCTTAAACGCTCTCTTCTTCTTTCTCTAAATAACCATTTACCCCGCCTTCTCTGTTTGTCCTCATCCTCCCTTACCTCCTATTCCCCCGGGATGTCCAGATCCCCTCGTCTCCTTTTTCTGCTTCTGCAACCCCTTGGTGCATGCCTCTTCCTGGCCCTCCTCCTCCTCCTCCTTCTAGCCCTCTTCTGGTTCCTACTTCTGATCTTCTCACCATGGGCCTCGTAATACACATCTCTCTCCTCTTCCGTTCCCCCCTACTCATTCACCCCTTACTCTTCTTCCTGCTCCTCCTGCACCTCCTCTTCCTGCTCCTGATCCTGGCCCTATTCTTCTTCCGAACCTTCCTCTTTCTCCTAACTTTCTGCCAGTTTATACTCCTAAAATGAGAGTACTTGTAGTGACTTTCTGAACAAAAGTAGCAGTATGTAGAGATGGTCCACCAGAATGTTGACTTTTGTATTAATAAATATGGACACGCTGGGAAGCTTTTTAATCACAACCTCAACCTTAATAAAACCTCAGCTAACGTAATCAAACCTCTCCTAGCAATCATAGGCCTAATTAATGCTATCGTAGTCCCAATATGTATAGTACATATATGTGCTACACTAGGGCCATGGAATATTTTAAATTTAGTTTTTTGCCTCATTTTTTTCCGGACTGTTTAATGACTAGAACAACAAGTGGGTTGTTTACTTGTGGTCCATGACAACACACTGGTACGTTGGACCAAACAGTTGGTGATGAGTATTATCATTTCAGGAGTCTGGGTTGTTCCTCCTCTTCATGCTGGTCTTCGACCATATCCTCACCAGCAGTGGGGGAGGGGAGAGGAGTAGTCCTCTTAGAGGCTCCCCTCCCCCAACCACCCCCAACCACCCCCCAACCACCCCCCAACCACCCCCCCACTAGCGCCGCTCCGGGCATGCAAGCACTGGTGGTCAGTCCTCGCTGGGTCATTTTTACAGCATCGCACCATCTGCTCTCCCCTTTATTTACTAATTATTCGCAATGCACACTGGCCATCCCTCACACATGTTTGTATTTCTGCTCCAATCAGTTTGGCTTTGTTTCTCTCTCGTCGTTGTTTTATCCGGCCTCTGTTTGCCCTGCCTTCCTTCCTTGCTTCCTTCCGTCTCTGTTTGCCCTGCCTTCCTTCCTTGCTTCCTTCCAGTTCTGCTTTCTCCAGCGTCTCTCATTGTCTTGAACGTTCTCTGCCCGTGTTGCTGTTGGCTTTGCTAGAGGCTTAGGTTATTTTCACTTTGATTTTCTTCTATCGTCATTCGCTCTCTACTCTCCGTGTTTGCGCATATGTATGTATGTATGTATGTATGTATGTATGTATGTATGTATGTATGTATGTATGTATGTATGTATGTATGTATGTATGTACGTATGTATGGTATATATGTATGTATTTATGTATGTATGTTTTATAATATAAATTGAAAGGAAAATAAGAAAATAAGAAAGAAAGGGAAAATACAGGTCAGTCGGGGTGATTTACAGACAAGAAGAACACAGATGAGTTAAAACATTGTTTGTGGTTCATGAACATCAGAACAAGAGGAAAGTGTAGGAAGCACATCGAGCAATATATATATATATATAGTGTGTGTGTTTTTGTGTAAGGTGACAGAACACGAATCAACGGGTATAAATTGGATATGAAAACATAAGAATGAAAGTAACTACAGAAGGCCTATAGACCCATATTTTCTTTTGCTGCTTCTATGTTTGTTCGGAGTCCTGAAGTGGGTAGAATATAGTTATACGTTAATTGGCTGTTGATTGCTGGTGGTGACTTTTTGATGTGTAGTGCCTCGCTGATGTCGAGTCTCCTGCTATCGCTCCATCTATCGATGATTTCTATGTTCCTTGTTTCACCCAAAACGAATATATATATATATATATATATATATATATATATATATATATATATATATATATATATATATATATATATATATATATATATATATATATATATATATATATATATATATATATGTCGTACCTAATAGCCAGAACGCACTTCTCAGCCTACTATGCAAGGCCCGATTTGCCTAATAAGCCAAGTTTTCATGAATTAATGTTTTTTCGACTACCTAACCTACCTAACCTAACCTAACCTACCTTTTTCGGCAACCTAACCCAACCTAACCTATGAAGATAGGTTAGGTTAGGTTAGGTAGGGTTGGTTAGGTTCGGTCATATATCTACGTTAATTTTAACTACAATAAAAAAAAATTGACATCATACATAATGAAATGGGTAGCTTTATCATTTCATAAGAAAAAAATTAGAAAAAATATATTAATTCAGGAAAACTTGGCTTATTAGGCAAATCGGGCCTTGAATAGTAGGCCAAAAAGTGAGTTCTGGCTACTAGGTACGACATATATATATATAAATATCTCTCTCTCTCTCTCTCTCTCTCTCTCTCTCTCTCTCTCTCTATGCATATATATATATATATATATATATATATATATATATATATATATACATATATATATATATATATATATATATATATATATATATATATATATATATATATATATATATATATATATATATATATATATATATGCATAGAGAGAGAGAGAGAGAGAGAGAGAGAGAGAGAGAGAGAGAGAGAGAGAGAGAGAGAGAGAGAGAGATAGAGAGAGAGATTCGAAAAGTGGGGTGGATTCGAAAGGATTCGAACCCAAATAGCCAGGAGCGCTATGCACCTTGGCGTACCTGGTACCTTAACCACTAGTCCAAACGACTGTACACAAATGTTGATAGTCGTGAGACTATTTAATCCAAGACCCAACAGCGCTCGATGGTCAACTCGGGCACAGATATTTATACCTTATGTTGAGGTGATTTTATAAAATATCTATCTGTTGACCAAGAAAGTATATATTGTTTAACATTTGAAAACGTATACAAGAACATCTATGAGGTCAGGTGAGTAAAGAATCTCTATGTTTTAAATAGTTTCCAAAAGTGTGGAATCGGTAGAGACAAAATGAAAACTATTTTATGGATAGGAATATCAAAATATTTCGAAGTTACTTTCTAGTATGATATCTGACAGTGCCCAAAAATAGAAATCTTATGTATATCTTTAGGGGACTCAGAATTTAACAATTTAAAAAATGTTAGAATTTAAAAATTTCCTCAAAATTCTGCAAAAAACTTTGAATGGAAAAGCATTTAATACAAAGAACTTCTTAAAAAAATGTATCTCGACAGCAAATAATTTGTTGTCAAAATAAAGAAATAAATCACTATTAAAAAATTAATAGCTGTTTGAACTCAACAGTTTACGGCAATAAGTAGATAATGTCAACCTAATACTGTGAATATAGGATTACGATAAGCGTACTTAGAAAACTGACCATCAATATTTGTAATTAATGAGTTATGAAATCTGTTTTTCAATTTATCTCAATTTCTTAAGTAAAATTCAAATTTAATTGTTTAGGGTTCACATACGAAAAGTATTAACGACGTGGGAGCGGCCATTAAAGATAAGAACGGAACCGAACACACTTTTGCTTACTTTCTTAAATTTTGTTTTACTTAACAATTTCCCTCTGCTTTTATGTTGTCTGATAATCTCTTGTCTCTTCGGGGAGCCGGTGGCTGAGCGGACAGAACACTGCACGCGTGATCCTGTGGTCCCGGGTTCGATCCCGGGAGCCAGCGAGAAACGATGTGCAGATTTTCTTTCACCCTGATATCGCTGTTACCTAGCACTAAATAGGTACCTGGGAGTTAGTCAGCTGTCACGGGCTGTTTTCTAGGGGTGGAGGCCTGGTCGAGGACCGAGCCGCGGGGACACTAAAGCCCCGAAATCATCTCAAGATAACCTCAAGATTCTCCCCTCCCTCCTTCTCTTCCCATTCACACCCTCTCCCTAACCCTCGGTCATACCACAAGACACCCCTCTACACTGCCCCTTTGCCCTCTTTCTTGCTTCGTATTGGAAACCTTCACTGAAGCAGCTTCTACAGTTACGCTGTTATATTTAAAAAAAAATTATTGTTCTTCTGTTTTGATTTTTTATTATACTTGATTGGGTACCCGGCCGCCCCCTGGGACTTCCCCCCCCCCCTCCCTTTCCTCCTCTGCTCTCTCTTCCCTCTCTCCCCTCTTCCTCATCTCTCTTCCCCTTATCTATTCTTCTCCTTTCCCCCATTTCCCCCTTCTTCCCACATTTCACGCCATCATCTCCCATCTCTCTCCTCTCTTCTCCTCTGTTCTTCTTCCTTCTCCATCCCTCCCCCGCTTCCTCTCTCTCTCTCTCTCTCTCTCTCTCTCTCTCTCTCTCTCTCTCTCTCTCTCTCTCTCTCTCTCTCTCTCTCTCTCTCTCTCTCTCTCTCTCTCTCTGTCTCTCTCTCTCTCTCTCTCTCTCTCTCTCTCTCTCTCTCTCTCTCTCTCTCTCTCTCTCTCTCTCTCTACCTCCCAGTCTTCCCCTCTCTACAATCCCCCCCTTTTCCCCACCCCTCTTTCTCCTCCCCTCTACATTTCTCAGTCCCTTCACCCCCTAACTCCCCTCTTCCACACTCTGCTCTTTCTGTCGCTCTTTCTCTCACAGAAAATGCAATACTATAACCCAAATGAATTTCCGTTCCGAGAAAATAAGCATCTAACGTCTGTCGAAAACACGACCCCTTGCTTTATTTTAGACTTCTTTAAAATCGCAAAGGTCGCTGCAGATACTGATATTTCTTAACGTAGGGCACTTGGGGAGGGGGGGAGGACCTCACGGGCCTATGACACTCCCATACCTAACATGATTCGTGGTTGAAAGTTGGATGAGGTTTTCCCCAAGCGTCTGGTCTTCAACCTTTGGACAGACCAAAAATCAAAAAGACATTATTTTCTGTAGATATATTTTTTTCTGAAAATAGTATTATCACTTTTATTCAAGTGCTATCCTGTTTAATTGTTCTGTCAAGTTGTTATAGCAATACCTTCTGTTTTCATATCATGCTCCCTTGAAGTCTTGTTATCCCGAAATATGTTCTTCTATTCTCAATCAATTCCTCTTCTCGTATTTTCAGGTTTCAATCCCCTTCCTTCCATCAGATTAGCCTATCATCCTCTCCTCTCCCCTCACGGTATATGCCCCATGCGTTACCCCTCTGATTAGTCTCCATATTTTCTGCTCATCAATCTCTCTTATTTTCTCTCCCTCATAATACTCTCCCTGATTTACTCTACCTCATAATACTCTTCCTGATTTACTCTACCTCATAATACTCTCCCTGATTTACTCTATCTTATAATAATATCTTTCTTAATCTAATTTTTATTTAGATCATATACATATATATATTTTCCTGAAATTCTATATTTTTCTATTTTTTTCTTATGAAATGATAAAGATATCCATTTCATTATGTATGAATTCATTTGTTTAAATTTGAGTTAAAACTAACATAGATATACGACCGAACCTAACCACCCCTACCTAACCTAACCTAACCTAACCTATCTTAATGTAATCTAAACTAACACAACAAAGTCATTAATTTGTGTTCCTAATATAATATAATAATAAAAATTAAAATAAACTAATTGGAAACATTTGATTGAAAATAAAGAAAACACTCGGCGTATTAGACAAATCGGGCCTTGCATAATAGGCCGAGAAGTGCGTTCTGGCTACTAGATATGACATATATATATATATATATATATATATATATATATATATATATATATATATATATATATATATATATATATGTATATATATATATATATATATATATATATATATATATATATATATATATATATATATATATATATATATGTCGTACCTAGTAGCCAGAATGCACTTTTCGGCCTACTATGCAAGGCCCGATTTGCCAAATAAGCCAAGTTTTCCTGAATTAATATATTTTCTCTAATTTTCTTCTAATGAAATGATAAAGCTACCCATTTCATTATGTATGAGGTTAATTTTTTTTTATTGGCGTTAAAATTAACGTAGATATATGACTGAACCTAACCAACCCTACCTAACCTAACCTAGCCTATCTTTATAGGTTAGGTTAGGTTAGGTAGCCGAAAAAGTTAGGTTAGGTTAGGTTAGGTAGGTTAGGTAGTCGAAAAACAATTAATTCATGAAAACTTGGCTTATTAGGCAAATCGGGCCTTGCATAGTAGGCTGAGAAGTGTGTTCTGGCTACTAGGTACGACATATATATATATATATATATATATATATATATATATATATATATATATATATATATATATATATATATATATATATATATATATATATATATATAAATAAGAGAGAATATGTGTGTATTTATCTGTCCAGAGTTGTAGGCAAGATTCTTGGGGATAGTCTCACCCAAATTTGCAGTGTAATGGAGTATGGGCCAGACATAGGCTGGTCGGGGTATGCCTAAGTTTAATTTTTCAAGAAATTCTAGTAATTATAAAACATCCCAATGTCATTTTCACGAACAGTATGAAACATGGCGTGTGATTTACGCAGAGCACTCCAGTTGCAAACTCTGTGAGCAGGAACTACGGCACGATCTCCCGCACTACATCACAGAATGCCCAGTTATTAGACCTTTCAGACCAGTTGGCATGAGGTACCTGGAGCTTTGCAATTACTTTATTCAATCTCGTATTCTTAAAGATATCCTCACAGTATACCCAAAATTTGCCAGTGCAGGCTATTAAACACATGGCTCTGTATGACTAGCCATCCTGCGAGATGGGGACTTGTATTACCACTGCTACCTTATTCAATCTTGTGGTGTTGATATTCTCAAAATGCATCCGGAGTCTGCCAGTGCAGACCGCTTATCACATGCCTCTGTATGACTAACCATCCTGTGTGATGGGGATTTTTTAGCATCACCTAGTTAGCTTCTTTTGACACACTGTACTCCACTTCATATAGTCTAGGGTAGCTGCACTAATGCAGATGTACCTAATATGTTAATACAAAAAAAATTAATGTTTCGAATTAGATCCCACCTTGCTCCTAACCTGTATGGTTTCCTTCCTGGAAGAAGCACACAAACTTGCTTTGCTGTATATTTTATTAGAGAGGGACTAAGCTCTCAGGCGGCATTTATTGGCCTCCAAACTGCTTTTGATACCGCAAAAAGAGAAAAAATCTTAGAACAACTAGCCTCATTTGGAGTTAAGGGAAGACTGTTGACATGGCTCAGGGGTTATCTGAGAAACAGAACCGCCTCAGTCCTTTTCATGGGGGTCAAAAGTAAACATTGTGCACCCTTTGACTTGCGTACACCCCAGGGTGGAGTGATAAGCCCAGCACTCTCCAATGTTCTGATGCACAAACTAACAATTGATAGATATTCCCACACTACCTGAAGAAGCCGTCATCTGTTATGTCGATGATGTATGCAATGTTGCAAATACCCGAACTAGACTGCAAGCTCTACTTGATTCATTCGCTGCAAAAACATTGAATGTGGTCTTGTTAACTAAACTAAATCCGGAGCTCTCCATCCCCAAGAGAAAACTCATGTCTCCTAACTTTCAAGGCAACAACCAGAACATTGAAACGTGCGGGCAACACAAATATCTTGGAATTGGTATCGACAGTGACACTGTAAATCGTTGGTTAAAAGAAACATTTAAACCAGAGGGAAGAACTGAAGCTTCCAACCATACTAGAGAGAATCATGCAAGTCAACACTATCTTTTGCCTTAAAGTCATAAGAGACCCTACATCTCCTGCATTGCTCAGAGACAAATTATTCAGTGCTGTTAACACCCTATTGACTGGTGCCAGCATACCGACTCACTCCTTTTATGATAAATGACTGAGCAAAAAGGCCTACATTCTCACCAAACTGATCATTCCTTTTTAGTGCAATCTACCTGTCTCCGCTATTCCTCTTTATCTGTACCCCACCATTCAGTAGCATTCACACCCGTCACCAAGAAAGGTAATGAGAATCTTTCTCTTCTCAAATCGGTCACATTTGAAACAATTGCCTCCTCCATGGAAAATTTAAGATCTCACGAGCACTGTGTCTACACCAACGGCTCAGTCCAATGTTCTACTGGACGGACTGCAGCGGCATGTAGGTTTTATAGAAATCATATTTGCACACAGACTAATCAGTGTCTGGTTAAACAACTGGCTGACCTCCACACAAGCAGAGCTATCGGCACTACAATTAGCTACTGGTCCATTAAAAAACATAGGAGGAGGAATAATAATATTTTGTTATTCAACGTCTGCCCTTCAAGGAATTGAGAACTTCTGGACGATTGACAGCAAGAACCTCATACTAGCAATTATTAATGACCTAAACGTTCCACAGAGTAAAGGGTTCTGAATCTCCTTTATATGGGATACCATCACACATAAATATAACCCATGATAATGACACAGACATTTGCAGCCAAATTACCGTGTAACAAAGATGAAGTTGAATTAGACACAGGTATCCCCATTTCTGCTTTCAAGCCTAAATTATTCCAAACACACAGGTCTGATAGGAGATAAATTACTGACTCCCAACGACCTGAAAGCACCAGTATAAAATGCTATGATTTGTTTAGATGTGAGATCTATGTTTATGGGCAGCACAAAACGTCGACCAGACTGTGCGACACAGTGGTTGCCAGGATCAGGTTGGGTTACCGTTACCTGTGGCAGGGGGGCTACAGGTGACGGATCTCCTAATCCTGAGCACTCCAGGTGCAAACTCTGTGACCAATAATTTGGGGCATGAGCTTGCACACTACATCACCGAATGTCCAGTAATCAGACCATTCAGACCCATTGGCATGAGGTACCTAGAGCTTTGCAATTACTTTATTCACTCTTGTGTTCATAATGATATCCTCTTAAAGCACCCAGAGTTTGCCAGTGCAGACTGCTTATCACGTGCCTCTGTATGACTAACCATCCTGTGTGATGGGGATTTTTAGGATCACGTAGCTAGCTTTTTGACACACTCTGTACTCCCCTTCATAAAGGTCTAGGGTAGCTGCACAAATGTAGATGTACCTAAATGTCTTAATAAAAAAAAGGCTAATGGTAGAGCTTCTATTGCCCGCTTGTGGGGTCGTTAGTTCGAGTCTCTTAGTGCCTAGGTCAATGAAATGTTTATTTCTAAGGTAGTGTGGTTGACTATATATATATTGCAAGGGTAAGGCTGGAAGAAATTAAGGAGTCAACGACATCATCAAGAGGAGCCTAGCCACAGCCCGCCGCCTGGCACAACAAAACCACATGTATACAGACCGAACGACACTCAGAAGTGTACAGGCAGGGTCACCAGGCTTCCCTGTAAAGATTGCAAGCTAGTGGTGTGGGACTACACATGCACATCCATAGTGGCACAGTTTCTTTCGGGAAAACACAGAATCCCAACAAATGCAGAAGTCTGGCACATTGCTACAGTTTTGTTCCGATTAGATCAGAAACCCTTGGTTCACTGGAAAGATGTGCATTGAAGTTTCTGAAAGAACTGGGCAACAAACTAATCGGCGTCTCGAAAGACCAAAGAGCGACACATTTCCTATTCCAACTGTTTTTTACAAGTCATTTTACCTGGTAAAACAGTTCTTCATTTATTTAGTCCCTCTTGTTAACGTCAACTCGGATTAACATGTTTAATTTTCGACTCAAATCACATGATCACACTCTTCTTCATTGTTCAGTCTCTCATTTTTTCCCATAGATTAATCCCCTTCTACATCTCTTCTCGTCTGTATAATATCTGTTATTCTCTCTCATCATACATAAAACCTTTTTGTTTTCGGTTTTAAGTTTTTACACTTCCTCTTTCGTTTGTTATTAATTGTATATTCTTAGTATTTACTCATACTTGTAATATCGTCCTTAGACACATCACATTGCTTGGCCTTTGAATTGTTCCACCAATTGTCTTTGAGTGTGAAGGAATGTCCTTGTTTTGTTATTTGTGTAGTGTTGCTTTTTCAGTGATCTGATTAATCACAATTTGATTTCATCATGTAATAATAACATTTATCTTCTCTTTTGTATGGGGATGGTGAATGGGATCATGTGCAGTAGTGAGGAATATTGCGTGCAATAGTGAGGGGGGGGAGCATTTCGTACCGTAGTGAGAGCGTATTGCGTGCAGTAGTGAGAGATATTGCATGCGATAGTGACGTAAAGTGCGCGTGAAAATGACTTGGATTGCATACGATAGTGACGGTAAGCTCCGATAACCCAGTGATCATCTGGATGCTTATGTAGCCCTCCTCAAGCCCGAGGACAGAAGAAAGACTACGGGATGATACAGTGTGGTCTGGTCTGGCTGGTGGACTCTCTCCCGTCTGCTTTGATATGTCTGGTTGGAGGAGTTTAGTCAGGCTCTGTGTAGTTCAGCTCAGAGAGGTTAGATAACGTTACTGGTTCCCTACACGGCACTAGTCATCAAACTCTTACTGTGTAATATAAATTATTAATTAATCAATCATTTACTCTTAAGGTAGATTTGGTCCTATTTGATTTGAATAGTATTTATATTAATCGTGCTTTTGTCATCCTTGCATTAGCCTAATCACCCTCTTTCTTCGCCCACAGATTAATCCAGCCATTTTAGGATTAATCCACCCATCTTCCTGCCCCTTTAAGGTAATCTTCGTCTCCACGTCCCCTTTTGATTATTCCACTCACACTCTTCCCCCTTTATTTATGTCTTCATATTATTTCTGTTTGTATATTTTGTCCCTCTCTCTTCTGGTCGCTTGGCGTTTTCGGCTGGCTCTTAATTACACTGTTACCTGATTGCTCTCTCTCTCTCTCTCTCTCCTCTCTCTCTCTCTCTCTCATCTCTCTCTCTCTCTCTCTCTCTCTCTCTCTCTCTCTCTCTCTCTCTCTCTCTCTCTCTCTTCTCTCTCTCTCTCTCTCTCTCTCTCTCTCTCTCTCTCTCTCTCTCTCTCTCTCTCCTCTCTCTCTCTCTCTCTCTCTCTCTCTCTCTCTCTCTCTCTCTCTTCTCTCTCTCTCTCTCTCTCTCTCTCTCTCTCTCTCTCTCTCTCTCTCTCTCTCTCTCTCTCTCTCTCTCTCTCTCTCTCTCTCTCTCTGTTCACTCCATATTGTTGTTTAACTGTCTTTTGTACAGCACGCTATATATTCATATTCGTATAAGAATACTAACAACAGTTGTCCTACTGTTGATCATTGCAGCCTGTTCCTACAAACAAACTGATTCCTGTTATGAGTTTGTTAGAGTTTTAAAGGTGAATTCCTAAAAGTTAGACAACATTCATTAAGGTGTAGGGAGAAGCTGGAGCCATGTGTACGTTAGAGTCCTTCATGTGGTCACATGGTAAGTATACTCGGTTGTTCCAACATCTGCATGTTGAGAGAGATCTTAAATACGAGACAGATGAGATAAATGAGAGATAGGTGAGACATGAATGACAGCTGATGAAGTAATGGTCTTGAAAGTTATGCAGCTGAACGGACGCTGCCGTTGACAAATAACCTTGTCATCTAATTACCGTCCTCAAGCTGTTCAATACGAACTAGACTGGAAAATTTGGTAACACCTAAGTATAGGGCTAGATGTCAAGAACCTTTTTTCTGTGTTCTTCCAGAAGAGGGACATCAGGTCTTCCAAGAAAGTGGTTCATGCTCCAGGTGCTGGTGCGATTGAGATTGAAAATAATATTTTGCAGCCGCTGCTGTCATGCCAGGTTGAGATGCACTTTAGTGATATACTACACTTCTTGATCGTTTGCTAGTTTCATTGTTATTGAAGAATCTCTCTCTCTCTCTCTCTCTCCTCTCTCTCTCTCTCTCTCTCTCTCTCTCTCTCTCTCTCTCTCTCTCTCTCTCTCTCTCTCTCTCTCTCTCTCTCTCTTTCCCGTGTGCTTCACTCTCCCCTCAGTTATTTTCCCTCTCACCGTTGCCCATCTCTTCCCCCTCTATTTCGCTCTCCCCTCCTACTAAGCTCCGTCTCATTTATCCACGGTTCTCCTCTCCCCCCTTCCCTGCTCCTCCTACTCCTCCCTCATTATTCCTCTCTCTCTCTCTCTCTCTCTCTCCCCACTTGGCCACTCACTCTCCCCCTCTTCCATTTAATGTGCCCCTCTTATCATATTATTCCCCTCTGCCCATAGACATGCTCTGGCCATTCCCCTCCTTCTCATAATCATTACGCTGTCCCCTCTTGCAAATTCCTGTCTCCTCTCCCCTCGCTTTCTCCTTCACCCCTCTTTCCTTCACTCTTCACTTTCTCCTTCGCCACCTCTCCTTCAATCCATTGCTTTCTCCAACATTCCTCAGGCTCTTCCCCGTTCATTGTTGCTGCTTCAGTTCTCACTCTTCCTCCTTCACTCTTAGTTCATTCCTTGGGCTTTAGTTTCCTGTTTGACTCCTCGCTTTCTTATTTTTCCTTCACCTCTTTTTCTTTCACTCATCTCCTTATCCTTCATTCTTCTCTTGCTTATTTATAGCTTTATCCTTCTCCTTTTTTTCATTTTCACCTCTCCGCTTATTCCTCATTCCTCGTTTTCTCCTTCACTCACGCTGTGTTCTTCACACCGTGCTTTCATCCTCAAACTCTTCCTTTCTCTTACATCACGTGCTTTCTCTTTCATCCTGTTCATTCTCTTTCGTCCCGTGCTGTCTCTTCAACATCTTTATTCTTCACCCTTCGCTTTCTCTTTTTACTCTTCCTGTTATCCTTCACCCCTTGCTCTCTCCTTCAACCCTTGCTCTCTCCTTCAACCCTTGCTCTCTCCTTCAACCCTTGCTCTCTCCTTCACCCCTTGCTCTCTCCTTCAACCCTTGCTCTCTCCTTCACCCCTTGCTCTCTCCTTCAACCCTTGCTCTCTCTTTCAACCCTCGCTTTCTCCTTCGCCTCTTTCTCTCTCCGTTACTCCTTGATTTTTTCGTCACCTCTCGGTTCGTCCTGCTCCCTAACCTTTCTCCTTCACCCTCCCTTTCTCCTACATTTTTTACTTTCTCCTTGACCCATAGCTTTGATTTTCATCACTTTCTTTGTATCTTTATCCATACTTTCTCCTTCATAGCTCTTTCCTTTCGCTCTAACTTTTTCTTTACTCGGTATTTTCGCTTCACTCCTCTCTTTTTCTTTCATTCCCTACTTTATTCTCGTCTCATGCCTTTTCCTTCAGCTCTCGCTTTTCACTCCCTTTCGCTCCCACTTTCACCCTATTATTTAATCCATATTAACTCTTGCTTCTCTTTTCTCTATCTCGCTTTCTCTCTCTCTTTCACTTTATCTTAGCACTGTCTTCCTCTTCTTTCCTATCTCCCCTACATTGTTTCCTACCACCTTTCTTCTTTAATTTCCATTTCTCTCTCTCTCTCTCTCTCTCTCTTATTTTTTTAACCTTACTTTAGTTTTGTACTTTCTCTACTGTATTATCTCCCTTATTGTCATCCCCCTTTTACCTTTCCCCTCCCATTCTCTCT
Source organism: Procambarus clarkii (assembly GCF_040958095.1). NCBI lineage: Eukaryota > Metazoa > Arthropoda > Malacostraca > Decapoda > Cambaridae > Procambarus > Procambarus clarkii. The sequence goes on from NC_091177.1 coordinate 16,923,071, forward strand.
CCTATTATTTTTCCCTATTTGAACATGTAAATTCTCTTGTCCATTGCTCTCCCACTCCCTACTCTTTGCTCTCTTACTCCCTTCTCTAATTACTCTCCTTGTGCTTTACTATCTTCTCTATGTTCTTCTAATTCTTCATTCTTGTAACCTCTCCCCACTTTCTTCTATCCCCTTTTCACCCCTCTTACTACTTTCTCCTTTCCTCTCCCACTTCTTTTTTCCCCCCTTCAACTTCTTCATCTGTTCTCTTCTTCCTCTTATTCTATGGCCCACCCTCTGTTTATCCCTCCCTTACGCTCCTACACTCCTGCCCCAAGTCTCTCCTCTCTCCGTCATTCTCCTTCTATTCTCACTGTCTCCTCCTTTCCCTTCTCACTGTCTCCTCCTTTCCCCTCTTTCCCTATACTCCGTCTGTCTCTGTCTTTTTCTCCATCCACCTTCTTTCTCGCTTTGTTTTTGTTTTGCCTTTCATCCATTCCCTCTTGTCTCTCTCTCTCTCTCTCTCTCTCTCTCTCTCTCTCTCTCTCTCTCTCGTCTCTCATCTCTCTCTCTCTCTCTCTCTCTCTCCTCTCTCTCTCTCTCTCTCTTTCTACTTACCTTTTCTCCAGTCCCTCTCCTTGTCCTCTTTCTTCTTTTCAATCTTTCGCTATCTTCCAGTCCTCTGACCCATGTCCTCTCCTCCCTCTCATTTTTCCCTACTCTTCTTCCCCTCTCCCTCTTCTTTCCCCTCCCTCCCTCCGTCCCTCCCTAAGAAGAAGGAGGGACGAGTCACTTCCACTCTTTCATGAATTTAAATGTGAAAAGAAGCAATTGGACTTGATTCAGGATGAAATAGGAAGAGATTCTAGCGGGGGAGATGGCCAGGAGCTGGCCGGCTATCTTGGACACAGCCGGACTCTCTCCCCTCCTCTCCCCACCTGACTCTTCTCCCCCTCTCCCCCTTCTGACTCTCTCCCCTCTGACTCTCTTCCCTCCCTCTCTATCTGACTATTCCCCCCCTATCCCTATCTAACTATTTCCTCCCTTCCTGACTCTCTCATCTCTCAACATGGTTCTCCACATCCGTCTCCCCACTCTCCCACAGGACTCACCTTTCTCTCTCCCCTCTTGACTCTCTCCCCCTCTACCCACATGACTCTCTATCTGACACTCGCCCAAAATGACTATCTCCCCTTTCTCCAACTGACACTCTTCTCTCCTCCTAACCCTCCCCCCCCTCTCTCTCTCTATCTCTCACTCTCTCTTTCTCTCTCTCTCTCTCTCTCTCTCTCTCTCTCTCTCTCTCTCTCTCTCTCTCTCTCTCTCTCTCTCTCTCTCTCTCTCTCTCTCTCTCTCTTCTCTCTCTCTCTCTCTCTCCTCTCTCTCTCTCTCTCTCTCTAGCTCATTCCTCGCCCCGCCAACACACTCCTCAACACCTACTGGACGCTTCATCATTTACGACTGGACTTTCTCCCCAACAAACGCTCCTCCCACTCGTCGGTCGCTTCTCCCACATACCGTCGTTATCTCTCCGCCAGACTCCCACATACCGTCGTTATCTCTCCGCCAGACTCCCACATACCGTCGTTATCTCTCCGCCAGACTCCCACATACCGTGGTTATCTCTCCGCCAGACTCCCACATACCGTGGTTATCTCTCCGCCAGACTCCCACATACCGTCATTATTTCTCCGCCAGACTCCCACATACCGTCGTTATCTCTCCGCCAGACTCCCACATACTGTCGTTATCTCTCCGCCAGACTCCCACATACCGTCGTTATCTCTCCGCCAGACTCCCACATACCGTCGTTATCTCTCCGCCAGACTCCCACATACCGTCGTTATCTCACCGGCAGACTCCCACATACCGTCGTTATCTCACCGTCAGACCCCCACATACCGTCGTTATCTCTCCGCCAGACTCCCACATACCGTCGTTATCTCTCCGCCAGACTCCCACATACCGTCGTTATCTCTCCGCCAGACTCCCACATACCGTCGTTATCTCTCCGTCAGACTCCCACATACCGTCGTTATCTCTCCGCCAGACTCCCACATACCGTCGTTATCTCTCCGCCAGACTCCCACATACCGTCGTTATCTCTCCGCCAGACTCCCACATACCGTCGTTATCTCTCTCCGTCAGACTCCCACATACCGTCGTTATCTCTCCGCCAGACACCCACATACCGTCGTTATCTCTCCGCCAGACTCCCACATACCGTCGTTATCTCTCCGCCAGACTCCCACATACCGTCGTTATCTCTCCGTCAGACTCCCACATACCGTCGTTATCTCTCCGCCAGACACCCACATACCGTCGTTATCTCTCCGCCAGACTCCCACATACCGTCGTTATCTCTCCGCCAGACTCCCACATACCGTCGTTATCTCTCCGTCGTGTCTTCTCCCTCCCATGTTTCTTCTCCCTCCCATGTGTCTTCTCCCTCCCATGTGTCTTCTCCCTCCCATGTGTCTTCTCCCTCCCATGTGTCTTCTCCCTCCCATGTCTCTTCTCCCTCCCATGTGTCTTCTCCCTCCCATGTGTCTCCTTCTTCCCTTATGTATCACCAACCCTTCCCCAATGTATCACCTACCTTTCCCCCAATGTACCACTTACCCTTCCCTAATGTATCACCTACCCTTCCCTAATGTATCACCTACCCTTCCCCTAATGTATCACCTACGCTTCCCTAATGTATCACCTACCCTTCTCTAATGTATCACCTACCCTTCCCTAATGTATCACCTACCCTTTCCAGTGTATCACCTTCCCTTCCCCAATGTATCACCTACCCTTCCCAGTGTATCACCTACCCTTCCCAGTGTATCACCTACCCTTCCCCAATGTATCACCTACCCTTCCCAGTGCATCACCTACCCTTCCCAGTGTATCACCTACCCTTCCCCTAATGTATCACCAACCCTTTCCCTAATGTATCACCTACCATTCCCCAATGTATCACCTACCCATCCCCAATGTATCACCTACCCTTCCCCAATGTATCACCTACTCTTCCCCCAATGTATCACCTACCCTTCCCCAATGTATCACTTACCCTTCCCCTAATGTATTACCTACCCTTCCCCCAATATATCACCTACCTTCCCCCAATGTATCACCTACCCTTCCCCCAATGTATCACCTAACCTTCCCCCAATGTATCACCTACCATCACCCAATGTATCACCTACCCTTCCCCCAATGTATCACCTACCTTCCCCCAATGTATCACCTACCCTTCCCCCAATGTAATCACCTACCCTTCCCCCAATGTATCACCTACCTTCCCCCAATGTATCACCTACCCTTCCCCCAATGTATCACCTACCCTTCCCCAATGTATCACCTACCCTTCCCCCAATGTATCACCTACCTTCCCCCAATGTATCACCTAACCTTCCCCCAATGTATCACCTAACTTTCCCCCAATGTATAACCTACCTTCCCCCAATGTATCACCTACCTTCCCCCATTGTATCACCTAACCTTCCCCCATTGTATCACCTACCTTCCCCCAATGTATCACCTACCTTCCCCCAATGTATCACCTAACCTTCTCCCAATGTATCACCTAACCTTCCCCCAATGTATAACCTACCTTCCCCCAATGTATCACCTACCTTCCCCCAATGTATCACCTACCTTCCCCCATTGTATCACCTAACCTTCCCCCATTGTATCACCTACCTTCCCCAATGTATCACCTACCTTCCCCCAATGTATCACCAACCTTCCCCCAATGTATCACCTAACCTTCCCCCAATGTATCACCTACCTTCCCCCAATGTATCACCTACCCTTCCCCCAATGTATCACCTACCTTCCCCCAATGTATCACCTACCTTCCCCCAATGTATCACCTACCCTTCCCCCAATGTATCACCTACCTTCCCCCAATGTATCACCTACCCTTCCCCAATGTATCACCTACCCTTCCCCAATGTATCACCTACCCTTCCCCCAATGTATCACCTACCTTCCCCCAATGTATCACCTAACCTTCCCCCAATGTATCACCTAACCTTCCCCCAATGTATAACCTACCTTCCCCAATGTATCACCTACCTTCCCCCATTGTATCACCTAACCTTCCCCCATTGTATCACCTACCTTCCCCCAATGTATCACCTACCTTCCCCCAATGTATCACCTACCTTCCCCCAATGTATCACCTACCTTCCCCCAATGTATCACCTACCCTTCCCCCAATGTATCACCTACCTTCCCCCAATGCATCACCTACCCTTCCCCAATGTATCACCTACCTTCCCCCAATGTATCACCTACCTTCCCCCAATGTATCACCAACCTTCCCCCAATGTATCACCTAACCTTCCCCCAATGTATCACCTACCTTCCCCCAATGTATCACCTACCCTTCCCCCAATGTATCACCTAACCTTCCCCCAATGTATCACCTACCTTCCCCCAATGTATCACCTACCTTCCCCCAATGTATCACCTAACCTTCCCCCAATGTATCACCTAACCTTCCATCGCGAATAAAAAATATCTTTCGATGCAGAATATTTTCTTACTGCTTCCTCTCCCCCATCCAGAGGCGCCATTTGTAAGTAATATCTATCAATATTCCCCAGTGTGAGGTGCGTACTCACCTAGTTGTACTCGTCTAGTTGTGCTTGCGGGGGTTGAACTTCATCTCTTTGAGCCCCGCTTTTTTCTGTCCATTGTGTCCTGAACCTTCTGGGCTCAATCATATCTACACTTGAAAATGTATGGGGTCTGCCTCCACCACATCACTGTCTAATGTATTACATTTGTTAATTACTCTGACACTTAACAATGTATTTCTAATGTCTCTGTAGCTCTGTAGCTAAATGGGAACCGGTCGGCCGAGCGGACTGCACGCTGGACTTGTGATCCTGTGGTCCTGGGTTCGATCCCAGGCGCCAGCGAAAAACAATGGGCAGAGTTTCTTTCACCCTATGCCCCTGTTACCTAGCAGTAAAATAGGTACCTGGATGTTAGTCAGCTGTCACGGGCTGCTTCCTGGAGGTGGAGGCCTGGTCGAGGACCGGGCCGCGGGGACACTAAAGCCCCGAAATCATCTCAAGATAACCTCAAGATAGCTCATCTGGGTACTCAGTTTCCACCTGTGTTCCCTTGTTTGTGTGCTCCTTTTATTAAATAAACTGTCTTTATCTACCCTATCAATTGCACTGATAATCTTGAATGTGATGATCATATCTCATCTATAGTTGTACTCACCTAGTTGTGCTTGCAGGGATTGAGCTTTTGGCTCTTTGGTCCCGCCTCTCAACCTTAAATCTACTGGTGTACAGGTTTCTGAGCTTCTCGACCTCTATCAGAGCTACATTTGAAATTATATATGGAGTCAGCCTTCACTCCAGTACTTCATAGTGCATGTGTGTGTACTCACCTAATTGTGCTTGCGGGGGTTGAGCTTTGGCTCTTCGGGCTTTGGGCCATACTGTGTGTGTGTGTGTGTGTGTGTGTGTGTGTGTGTGTGTGTGTGTGTGTGTGTGTGTGTGTGTGTTTGTGTGTGTGTGTGTGTGTGTGTGTGTGTGTGTGTTTGTGTGTGTGTGTGTGTGTGTGTGTGTGTGTGTGTGTGTGTGTGTGTGTGTGTGTGTGTGTATGTGTGTGTGTGTGTGTGTGCGTGTGTGCGTGTGTGTGTGTGTGCGTGTGTGTGTGTGTGTGTGTGCGCGCGCGCTAAGTTTTCTAATGATTTATGGATGGTAATTTGTAAATTATCTAGACATCTATTTGTGTATTTTGTTAATATAATTGTTTATTTGCAAATTTTCCATATATAGTGTATTTACTATACGATATTTGTACAGCGGCGGGAGAGACATTGTGGTCGTTGCGAGAGAGGAATGGTTTATATCTATATTTTGGTCAGTGATGGGACTACGGAAAAGCCTCATTCCCTTCTTCACTCCCTTCCTCCATCTCCATCACCAACATTTACCCCACCACCATCTTCCCCCCCCCCGCCCGTCCCCACCTTCACCACCTCCACAAGAACCCTAGATGTGAGTAGCAGAGGGGATTTGATCACCTAAAAGAAAGATACTGCAGGGGGTTAGAAAAGTTACTACAGGGGGTTAGAAAAGCTACTGCAAGATGGTTAGTAAAGCTACTGCAGGGGGTTAGTAAAGCTACTGCAGGGGGGTTAGAAAAGCTACTGCAGGGGGTTAGAAAAGCTATTTCAAGGGGGGTTAGAAAAGATACTGCAGGGGGGGGGGGGTTATAAAAAGCTACTGCAGGGGGGTTAGAAAAAGATACTGCAGGGGGTTAGAAAGATACTGCAGGGGGTTAGAAAAGATACTGCAGGGGGTTAGAAAAGATACTGCAGGGGGTTAGAAAAGATACTACAGGGGGCTAGAAAAGGTGGATCAGGGTAGGGTATTTAAAGTGAGAGAAACACTGGAGGGGAGGACATGCCTGAAGGCTGGAAGCGCAGATGAATCAACTGAAGGTAAGGAAATATTTTTTATTGACGACCCTGTACCGGTCGTCAACATGGCACGTCACATTAATCATTCGAGCGTCATCAGCGGTAATTATAACACTACAAGTATTATAAGCTTACAGACGGGAGGTGTAAACAGCTGGACCTCACTCTCCCGTTGTCACTGATAAGGAAGTTCTGTGAGGAGAGTGCCAGTATGACTCTGAACAGTGACTGACCAAGGAGGCTCGCTGGAGAGGAAACACTATGACTTCGGACCATCTAATGCAATTGTTAAAAGCATACAAATGAAAGAGATTTCTTCAGAATAAATAAAACTAAGAAGTGCCCGAAGCCCTGAACACCCCAGTATTGGAAGCTGTGATAACTTTTGTAGTAGTAGATACTTAGGGAGCCGGTCGGCCGAGCGGACAGCACGATGGACTTGTGATCCTTTGGTCCCGGGTTCAATCCCGGGCGCCTGCGAGAAACATTGGGCAGAGTTTCTTTCACCCTATGCCCCTATTACCTAGCAGTAAAATAGGTACCTGGGTGTTAGTCAGCTGTCACGGGCTGCTTCCTGCGGGTGGAGGCCTGGTCGAGGACCGGGCCGCGGGGACACTAAAACCCCGAAATCATCTCAAGATAACCTCAAAATAACTTGTATGGCCAGCACAGTAACCGGACCAGGCAATGTGATGTAGTTATTGCGGGAACTCTCCTTGGCTATAGGCCCATCTGGCAGGTTAGTGAGGCTGAGCCACTACCCGAATATTCAGCTTCTAAACTCTGTGACAAACCTTTAAGACATTCACTAGAACACTATATTGTTGAATGTGAAACTGTAAAAGATTTCAGACTTCCTGGCCTATTGTACAATCAACTCTGTAACCATTTTATTGAGTCTGGTATACTGAAGACATCCTAACAATTTATCCAAAATTTGCTTGTCCATTCAAAACAATGAAGAACGAGATTATTTTTTTTTAAACTGCATCTCTCATGAATCCATCCTTCCCTTGTGTGACAGTATACAACAGAAAGTTGTATTTCGAAATTCTTAAATTGTATAATACTTGATGTATAAAAAGTCTGTCGTCTGTGGCAGTGAGTACGAGCTGCACCTCACAGTAATACAACCAACTTGTATTACTAAGATTAAGCTAAATTGTATCATTTGTCACTAAAGTTGGTAATATTAATACTACCAGTTACCACAGCGTTTTCCCCCACAAACATTTTGTTTCCCCACCATCCCTTCGTGTTTCCCCACCATTCGTTCGTGTTTCCCCACCATCTCTTCGTGTTTCCCCACCATCCCTTCGTGTTTCCCCACCATTCCTTCGTGTTTCCCCACCATCCCTTCGTGTTTCCCCACCATTCCTTCGTGTTTCCCCACCATCCCTTCGTGTTTCCCCACCATCCCTTCGTGTTTCCCCACCATCCCTTCCTGTTTCCCCACCATTCGTTCGTGTTTCCCCACCATCCCTTCGTGTTTCCCCACCATCCCTTCGTGTTTCCCCACCACTCCCTTTCATCTTCCCCCTCCTCGCATGTCTTCCCCTTAACACAGCTTACTAATCATACCACCTTTTCACATCTTAAACTACCACTACATTTTCTTCTTCCTTCCCATATCTCTCTTCTACAAGCGTCCCCTTCTTTCCTCTTTCAGATCCCCCCTTCCCCCCTCTCTAAAGGCTTTTACAACCCCCCCCCCCCCATACTTCCCTTCACGATGGGCTTCATCTCTCAGATTTGCATGTGAGTGTGTGAGGGTGGTCCTGACTCCCTGTGTGAGGCCTCACACTACTCTTTATGCATGGTGACCAACCACTCGACGGACAACTGCTGTTTCTGATGCTGCTTCTGCTGCTTCTGCTGCTGTTACTGCTCTTTTTTCAACTGTTTCTGCTACA
>NC_091177.1:16941410-16968910 GCF_040958095.1 Procambarus clarkii
CCTTCCCAGGACCTTAACTTCTCAGGACGTTACCATCCCAGGACCTTACCTTCCCAGGATCTTGCCTTCCCAATATCTTACCTTCCTAGGATCTTATTTTCGCAAGATCTTACCATTCGAGGGCCTTACCATACCAGGGCCTTACCATACCAGGGCCTTACCATACCAGGGCCTTACCATACCAGGGCCTTACCATACCAGGACCTTACCATACCAAGGCCTTCCCATACCAGGGCCTTACCATACCAGGGCCTTCCCATACCAGGGCCTTACTATACCAGGACCTTACCATACCAGGACCTTACCATACCAGGACCTTACCATACCAGGGCCTTACCATACCAGGGCCTTACTATACCAGGATCTTACCATACCAAGACCTTACCATACCAGGGCCTTACCATACCAGGACCTTACCATACCAGGACCTTACCATACCAGGACCTTACCATACCAGGGCCTTCCCATACCAGGGCTTTCCCATACCAGGACCTTACCATACCAGGGCCTTACCATACCAGGGCCTTCCCATACCAGGGCTTTCCCATACCAGGGCCTTACCATACCAAGACCTTACCATACCAAGGCCTTACCATACCAGGACCTTACCATACCAGGGCCTTACCATACCAGGGCCTTACCATACCAGGGCCTTCCCATACCAGGGCTTTCCCATACCAGGGCTTTCCCATACCAGGGCCTTACCATACCAAGACCTTACCATACCAGGGCCTTACCATACCAGGACCTTACCATACCAGGACCTTACCATACCAGGACCTTACCATACCAGGGCTTTCCCATACCAGGGCCTTACCATACCAGGACCTTACCTTCCCAGGATCTTGCCTTCCCAATATCTTACCTTCCCAGGACCTTACCTTCCCAGGATCTTGCCTTCCCAATATCTTACCTTCCCAGGACCTTACCTTCCCAGGAGCTTGCCTTCCCAATATCTTACCTTCCCAGGACCTTACCTTCCCAGTACCTTAACTTCCCAGGATCTTGCCTTCCCAGGACCTTAACTTCCCAGGACATTACCATCCCAGGCCCTTACCTTCCCAGGATCTTGCCTTCCCAGGACCTTAACTTCCCAGGACATTACCATCCCAGGACCTTAACTTCCCAGGACATTACCATACCAGGACCTTATCATACCAGGGCCTTACCATACCAGGACCTTACCATACCAGGGCCTTACCATACCAGGGCCTTACCATACCAGGGCCTTACCATACCAGGGCCTTACCATACCAGGACCTTACCATACCAGGGCCTTACCATACCAGGACCTTACCATACCAGGGCCTTACCATACCAGGACCTTCCCATACCAGGGCCTTACCATACCAGGACCTTACCATACCAGGGCCTTACCATACCAGGGCCTTACCATACCAGGACCTTACCATACCAGGGCCTTACCATACCAGGGCCTTACCATACCAGGACCTTACCATACCAGGGCCTTACCATACCAGGGCCTTACCATACCAGGACCTTACCATACCAGGGCCTTACCATACCAGGGCCTTACCATACCAGGACCTTACCATACCAGGGTCTTACCATACCAGGACCTTCCCATACCAGGGCCTTACCATACCAGGACCTTACCATACCAGGGCCTTACCATACCAGGACCTTACCATACCAGGGCCTTACCATACCAGGACCTTACCATACCAGGGCCTTACCATACCAGGACCTTCCCATACCAGGGCCTTACCATACCAGGACCTTCCCATACCAGGGCCTTACCATACCAGGGCCTTACCATACCAGGGCCTTACCATACCAGGGCCTTCCCATACCAGGGCCTTACCATACCAAGATATCACAATTCGTCTGGTTTCAGTTTATTTTTTTTTGCCTTGCTTTATTACCCTGCCTTGCTTTATTTCCCTGCCTTGCTTTATTTCCCTGCCTTGCTTTATTTCCCTGCCTTGCTTTATTTCCCTGCCTTGCTTTATTTCCCTGCCTTGCTTTATTTCCCTGCCTTGCTTTATTTCCCTGCCTTGCTTTATTTCTCTGCCTTGCTTTATTACCCTGCCTTGCTTTATTTCCCTGCCTTGCTTTATATCCCTGCCTTGCTTTATTTCCCTGCCTTGCTTTATTTCCCTGCCTTGCTTTATTTCCCTGCCTTGCTTTATTTGAGTCTTGTTCTGTTCTAATGTTTCAGCTTTCACTGCTAATTTTATCGTGATGTCCTTTCATCTCATTCATCCACCTCAAGAGTTGGTTTTCTTCACGTAATTCGCTCCTCGTGTTCCTTCACTCCTCTATTTTCCTCTATCTCCTTATCTCTTTTCCTTCTATTATTTCGTCTTCACTCTTTATTATTTTCTTTCCTCCTTTCTTCTTTTTTCTCTTTATCACCTTTTTCTTTGTTGTATCTTCTCTTTTTTCGTATTTTCTCCCTTTTTCACTCCTTATTTTCTTTCTCTATATATGATTTTTCTTAATCATATCTCCTCTTTTCTTCTGTTTCTCTTATTCTTTCTCTTATGTTTTTCTTATACTTTCTCTTCTGCGTCTCTTATTGTTTCTCTTATTCTTTCTCTTCTGTGTCTCTTATTCTTTCCCTTCTGTTTTATTCTTTCTTTTCTGTTTCTCATATTCTTTCTCCTCTGTTTCTCTTATTCTTTCTCTTATCTTTATCTTATCCTCTCTCTTCTGTTTCTCTTATTCTTTCTCTTATCTTCATCTTATCCTCTCTCTTCTGTTCTATTCTTTCTCTTCTGTTTTAGTCTTTCTCTTCTGTTTCTCTTATTCTTCCTCCTCTACACTATCTTTCTAATATCTCACTTTCCTTATGTCATCGTCTTCTGCTCTTCTCTTCTGCTGCTGCTGCTAGTCTCCTCCTCCGTGGTGGAGGGGAGTGGGGACAGGCAGCCGGGCCAAGCGACCGTTGTCGTGTCCAGGAGTTCTTGTTAATTTCATAACTGTGGGTTGCCCGCTGCCGGCTACCTGAACGCTGTTTGCACTGAGCTAATGATCTAATTAATGGTTCAAGTAGTTGCCTTTCCCTTGCTCATTAAGGCCATTCTTGGTGTGTTGAGTGGTTACCTTGGTGTGCTTGCCTAGACGGGCGTGTCGGGGCTACCAGTTGGGCTCCGTAGCCACTTTGTTAAAGCCAGTTCATGCCATGTAGTGTGAAGTGTTTCCTGACAACACTAAGGAGTGATCTTGTAGTCTATCCAGCTGCTATCCGTGTCCACTGTAGTCTGTCCAGCTGCTATCCGTGTCCACTGTAGTCTGTCCAGCTGCTATCCGAGTCCACTGTAGTCTGTCCAGCTGCTATTCGTGTCCACTGTAGTCTGTCCAGCTGCTATCCGTGTCCACTGTAGTCTATCCAGCTTCTATCCGTGTCCACTGTAGTCTGTCCAGCTGCTATCCGTGTCCACTGTAGTCTGTCCAGCTGCCACCCGTGTCCACTGTAGTCTGTCCAGCGGCTATCCGTGTCCACTGTAGTCTGTCCAGCTGCTATCCGTGTCCACTGTAGTCTGTCCAGCTGCTATCCGTGTCCACTGTAGTCTGTCCAGCTGCTATCCGTGTCCACTCTTCTTTGTCAACATTGTCTCTTTCTCAATTCTGGCTATTTCTCTCGATATCTTATACGCTGTGTACTCACCTAATTGTGCTTGCGGGGGTTGAGTTCTGGCTCTTTGGTCCCGCCTCTCAACTGTCAATCAACTGGTGTACTGGTTCCTGAGCCTACTGGGCTCTATCATATCTACATTTGAAACTGCGTATGGAGTCAGCCTCCACCACATCACTGCCTAATGCATTCCACCTGTTAACTACTCTGACACTGAAAAAGTTCTTTCTAACGTCCCGGTGGCTCATTTGGGTACTCAGTTTCCACCTGTGTCCCCTTGTTCGCGTACCACCTGTGTGGTACAATCACCGGTGAGAATTTTGTAGGTAGTGATCATATCTCCCGAGCTCACTTATCTTCCAGCGACGTGAGGTGCATTTTACGCAGCCTTTCCTCGTAACTCATGCCTCTTAGTTCTGGGACTAGCCTAGTGGCATACCTCTGAACTGTTTCAAACTTTGTTTGTGTTTGACAAGGTACGGACTCCATGCTGGGGCCGCATATTCCACGATTGGTCTTACATATGTGATATACAAGGTTCTGAATGATTCCTTACACAGATTCCTGAATGTAGTTCTGATGTTTTTGCAGTCTCCGTGGTGTAGTGGTAAGACACTCGCCTGGCGTTCCGCGAGCGCTATGTTGTGGGTTCGTATCCGGGCTGGGAAGGAATTACTGGGCGCAATTCCTTAACTGTAGCCTCTGTTTAACGCAACAGTAAAATGTGTACTTGGTTGTAACAACGATTCTTCGCGGTGGGGATCGTATTCCAGGGACCTGCCCGAAACGCTACGCGTACTAGTGGCTGTACAAGAATGTAACAACTCTTGTATATATCTCAAAAAAAAAAAATGTTAGCCAGCCTATCATACGCCGCAGATGTTATTCTTTTAATGTTGGCTTCAGGAGTCAGGTTTGGTGTGATATAAACTTCTAGATCTTTCTCCTTGTCCGTTTCATGAAGAATTCATATTCCATATGTATCCTGTGTCTGGCCTCCTGTTTCCAATGCCTAGTTTCATTACCTTACATTTACTCGGGTTGAAATTTTGTAGCCATTTTTTGGACCATTCATTCAGTCTGTCTAGGTCATCTTGTAGCCTTATACTATCTTCCTCCGTCTTAATCCTCCTCAATTTTTTTTCATCAACAGCAAACAATGAGAGGAATGATTCTATTCCCTCTGGGAGATTATTTACATTTATCAGAAACAGTATAGGTCCAAGGACTGAACTCTGTGGGACTCCACTGGTGATGTCTCGCCAATCTGACCCCTCACCCCTCACAGTGACTCGCTGTTTTTTGTTACGCAGGTATTCCCTTATCCAGTGGAGTATCTTCCCTTTCACTGCTGCCTGCATCTCCAGCTTTCGCACCAGTCTCTTGTGTGGTACTGTGTCAAAAGCTTTCTGGCAATCCAAAAATACGCAGTCTGCCCACCCCTTCTCTTTCTTGTCTGATTTTGTTGCATGGTCGTAGAATTCGATTAATCCTGTGAGGCAGGACTTACCATCCCTGAAACCATGTGGGTGTTGTGGCATAAAGTTCCTTTGCTCCAGATGTTCCACTAGCTTTTTTTCGCTCAATCTTCTCCATTAACATGCATGGTATGCAAGTTAGGGACACTGGCCTGTAGTTCAGTGCCTCCTGTCTATCCCCCTTCTACATTTGCCGTCTTCCCAATTTTTGCCTCTACCTCTTACCAGTGATTTCTTATACACTATGGGGAGTGGCAGGCACAATACTTCTGCTCCTTCTTTTAGTATCCATGGCGATATTCTATCCGGGCCTATAGCCTTTGTCACATCCAGCTCTAGCAAAAGCTTCCTTACATCCCCACTGGTAATCTCAAACTCCTCTTGCTGTATCTGGTTAACTATTCCTTCTCTTATCTCTGGAACTTCTCTTTGCTCTACTGTGAAGACTTCCTGGAATTTCTTATTGAGTTCCTCTCACACTTCCTTGTCATTTGTAGTGAATCTTTCTGCCCCTATGTGTGTGTGTGTGTGTGTGTGTGTGTGTGTGTGTGTGTGTGTGTGTGTGTGTGTGTGTGTGTGTGTGTGTGTGTGTGTGTACCAGAGGACCAGTTCTGGGACCAGTTTTGTGGTGCAGCTGTAAAGTTTGTCGAGTTTTGTCTTGTATTATTTTACATAGGTAGTCCATGCCAGAGCCGCTCACTGGCCTAACATAAATAGTGTTCAGTGGCCAGTGGTTCAGTGCCGCCCTGCTCAGATTTCATGTTCAATCTTTGTTCAGATGTTCGCCAGGTTTGTATATGCAGCTATTGTGATTATGTTCACATGTGCCTTTGTAAGCAATCTTCGCATTATGTCTACTCCTAAATTATTTTCAATTTCAGATTCATGATTCACAGATCTGCCTTTCCCCATTTTCTAACCCATTCGGTAGAAATGTCACTTATTATTATTAACATCTTTATTGACAAAAGTAATTACAATTTTGCCTAATCTGAGGTTTTCGATTACATGTCACTGATGATCCTAGTGAAACTGCAAACAATCCCAGTTATCCTACATCAGCTCATATGTAACCTGCTTATAGAAACTTGATTATTTGATGAGATTATGATTTGTATCTATTAGAATAATCAAACTTTGTTGCTAAGAAATTACCATATAAAGAACCATGATCCAACTGTGTTCGAGAGCCTTTAAATGGTCGCCTAACTTGATGTCATAGCGGTCTTCAAGCCTCCCTCCCAGCTCTCATTACTTGACAATTTTCTTGGGTTGAAGTAGATTAGCCATCTTTCAGATCATTCCTGTATTTAGTCAACGTCACAATGTGGCATTCTACACATACACGCACATACAACCACGGCCAGTTGAAGATCCATCAGCACTCACAACTATAACATGTTCATGAACCACAAATACACCCACACACATACACACACACACACACACATACACACACACACACCAGTTTTATATCTGAATGTGTACACCAGTTGATTGACAGTTGATAGGCGGGACCAAAGAGCCAAAGCTCAACCCCCGCAAGCACAAATAGGTGAGTACAAATAGGTGAATACACAAACACACACACACACACACTTAAGGCACCAGTGGCTGACTGGACAGCACGCTGAACGCGTGATTCTGTGGTCGCGGGTTCGATTCCCGGCGCCGGCGAGAAACAATGGGCAGATTTTCTTTCACCCTGATGAACCTGTTACCTAGCAGTAAATAGGTACCTGGGAGTTAGTCAGCTGTCACGGGCTGCTTCCTGTGGTGTGTGTGTGTATGTGTGGTGTGAAAAAAATAGTAGTTAGTAACAGTTGATTGACAGTTAAGAGGCGGGCCGAAAGAGCAGAGCTCAACCACCGCAAACCCAACTAAGTGAATACACACACACACACACACACAAACACACACACACACACACACACACACACACACACACACACACACACACACACACACACAGACACACACACACACACACACGCAAACACACCCACACACACACACACACACACACACACACACACACACACACACACACACACACACACACACACACACACACACACACACACACACACACACCAAGAGCCATCGCGACCTGATAAACAGGCAATAGGACGCCAGAGACGCGTCTGCATAACCTGGATGAATTCGTAGCAACAGCTGGTTTTAATGATCGCAGGGGAGGTCCTGGCGCGCGAGCCTCGCCGGATAAACCCACACTTGTTTTAAATATAGGTTACAGTGGAAACCCTCAGCGGAAAGACATTAGCGTGAGTACAGAGGCAAAGATTATCTTCTGGGGGGCCAATTCATCATCCCTGGACGTCATAATAGGCACTCGCCGCTCCAAAAATTGCCTTCAAAAGAGACAAATGACACGAGCTTTTGGAAATCGACTCGGCAACAAAAGGAGGTGATCCTAACGTAAATCTTGCGTGTGGAGTTCTTTCTCTCTCTCTCTCTTTCTGTATCTCTCTCTTTTAATTCGTAAACCCAAATTATCTCTATTTGTTGTGTAGTTGTGTTTGAGGAGGGGAGGGGACAGGAAAGGGGACACTCCTCGAGAAGGTTCTAGCGAGACAAAGATGGAGGTAATTGGGGGACTACTCTCGATGGACACGAGGAATCGAAGAGCTGGGTAATAAGGAACTACTACTGGGGGGGGGGGGCTGGAAAACGGGAAACAAGGTAATGGGGGTGGACTCCTAAACGGGGTTCCTAGGGAAACGAGGAAGGAGTAATGGAGGAATCCTCTAAGGTAATCTAATGAGGGGAAGGAATAGTGGGGACTCGTTTTTTGGGTTTTTATTGAGGAGAAGGAATAAAGGAGGACGTCTTCTGGGGGGGGGGAGGCACTAGGGAAATGAGGAACTGGTAAAGGGATACTCTTTTGGTGGGTCTTAAGGAATATAGTCTTCCTTCTTTCTTGATCTTAATTCTTCCTTGAGTGGAGTCTTGTGAGGCGGGTGTCCGGGGCTGACGGCGTGATATATGCCACAGTGGGGCACCGTTATGAAGGCGCAGGGCCGGCACCCATGCATTATCTCCCAATGGCATTATAAATCGTTCTGCTAACCACTCCAGGAGTCCGTGAATTTATATATATATCAATGGATTCTATCGTGCGTCTGTTCTCACCATTTAATGGAGCGAAGTTGTCTGAGTCAGCGGTGCATACGACCTCGTCAATCTTAGAGAGAGAGAGAGAGAGAGAGAGAGAGAGAGAGAGAGAGAGAGAGAGAGAGAGAGAGAGAGAGAGAGAGAGAGAGAGAGAGAGAGAGAGAGAGAGAGAGAGAGAGAGAGAGAGAGAGAGAGAGAGAGAGAGAGAGAGAGAGAGAGAGAGAGAGAGAGAGAGAGAGAGAGAGAGAGAGAGGTAAACAACTGATGTGAATACTGGAGAGTGTTTGCAAAGTACTGTGGTTGCGGGCGAGCGCGACGGTGGTGGTGGTAGAGAGAGAGAGAGAGAGAGAGAGAGAGAGAGAGAGAGAGAGAGAGGGACAGACAGGACAGGAAAACTGGTGCACGAACAGACTTAAAGAATTAATATGAAAATCAAGCAAGCGCCAACTTCTACAGTATGAGATGATCTCCTTTTGCTAAAGAAGGTATCCTATAGCTTGAGTCCCTGCCTTCTTCTGCCTTGAGTAGCTGTCCTCTGACAGAAGTACGTGTCATCTGGCTTGAGGACATGCTCTGTGACTTGAGTACGTGTCTCCTGGCTCGAGTACGTGTCTCCTGGCTTGAGTACGTGTCCTCCGTGCCTCACCCACCCTGACTCACCTCTCCACTGTACCTACATCAACATTCAGGTCACCTGCTAAGGGCTTCCGCTACCAAATGTTCTCATACTACTAAACTAATATAATAGTGTCTCTTATATGTGTGTGTATATATATATATTTTCCGGTGAATTATGAGCTAAGAGGCCTCCCTCATACGTATTACATGGAAATACTGTATCATGCACGCATTATATCCATAATGAGTGTAAGCATTATGCTAATGCTAGGCTAACTTGTCCCTGTCACACCTTACTGGGATTTTTGTGTATGATGTATCATAAAGTGTTGTATTATCCTGTTGTATTGTTGGCATTCTTTTGTTAGTTTCTGGTCTGTGGTCATTGTATATTTAGTGTTGTTGTTGTATATTTCATGTTAGTTATTAGTTGTTGTTTGTGTTCATTGTTTCCTTTGTGTGTTTGTGTTCTTGTTACCATGGTGGTGTTTGTGTTGTTGTTACCATGGTGGTGTTGGTGTTGTTGTTACCATGGTGGTGTTTGTGTTGTTGTTACCATGGTGGTGTTTGTGTTCTTGTTACCATGGTGGTGTTTGTGTTCTTGTTACCATGGTGGTGTTTGTGTTGTTGTTACCATGGTGGTGTTTGTGTTGTTGTTACCATGGTGGTGTTTGTGTTCTTGTTACCATGGTGGTGTTTGTGTTCTTGTTACCATGGTGGTGTTTGTGTTCTTGTTACCATGGTGGTGTTTGTGTTCTTGTTACCATGGTGGTGTTTGTGTTCTTGTTACCATGGTGGTGTTTGTGTTGTTGTTACCATGGTGGTGTTTGTGTTATTGTTACCATGGTGGTGTTTGTGTTCTTGTTACCATGGTGGTGTTTGTGTTCTTGTTACCATGGTGGTGTTTGTGTTGTTGTTACCATGGTGGTGTTTGTGTTCTTGTTACCATGGTGGTGTTTGTGATCTTGTTACCATGGTGGTGTTTGTGTTCTTGTTACCATGGTGGTGTTTGTGTTCTTGTTACCATGGTGGTGTTTGTGTTCTTGTTACCATGGTGGTGTTTGTGTTGTTGTTACCATGGTGGTGTTTGTGTTCTTGTTACCATGGTGGTGTTTGTGATCTTGTTACCATGGTGGTGTTTGTGTTCTTGTTACCATGGTGGTGTTGGTGTTGTTGTTACCATGGTGGTGTTGGTGTTGTTGTTACCATGGTGGTGTTTGTGTTCTTGTTACCATGGTGGTGTTTGTGTTCTTGTTACCATGGTGGTGTTGGTGTTGTTGTTACCATGGTGGTGTTTGTGTTCTTGTTACCATGGTGGTGTTTGTGATCTTGTTACCATGGTGGTGTTTGTGTTCTTGTTACCATGGTGGTGTTGGTGTTGTTGTTACCATGGTGGTGTTTGTGTTCTTGTTACCATGGTGGTGTTTGTGTTCTTGTTACCATGGTGGTGTTGGTGTTGTTGTTACCATGGTGGTGTTTGTGTTCTTGTTACCATGGTGGTGTTTGTGATCTTGTTACCATGGTGGTGTTTGTGATCTTGTTACCATGGTGGTGTTTGTGTTCTTGTTACCATGGTGGTGTTTGTGTTCTTGTTACCATGGTGGTGTTTGTGTTCTTGTTACCATGGTGGTGTTGGTGTTGTTGTTACCATGGTGGTGTTTGTGTTCTTGTTACCATGGTGGTGTTTGTGTTCTTGTTACCATGGTGGTGTTTGTGTTCTTGTTACCATGGTGGTGTTTGTGTTGTTGTTACCATGGTGGTGTTTGTGTTCTTGTTACCATGGTGGTGTTTGTATTCTTGTTACCATGGTGGTGTTTGTGTTCTTGTTACCATGGTGGTGTTTGTGTTGTTGTTACCATGGTGGTGTTTGTGTTCTTGTTACCATGGTGGTGTTTGTGTTCTTGTTACCATGGTGGTGTTTGTGTTCTTGTTACCATGGTGGTGTTGGTGTTGTTGTTACCATGGTGGTGTTTGTGTTCTTGTTACCATGGTGGTGTTTGTGTTCTTGTTACCATGGTGGTGTTTGTTTTCTTGTTACCATGGTGGTGTTTGTGTTCTTGTTACCATGGTGGTGTTTGTTTTCTTGTTACCATGGTGGTGTTGGTGTTGTTGTTACCATGGTGGTGTTTGTGTTCTTGTTACCATGGTGGTGTTTGTTTTCTTGTTACCATGGTGGAGTTTGTGTTCTTGTTACCATGGTGGTGTTTGTGTTCTTGTTACCATGGTGGTGTTGGTGTTGTTGTTACCATGGTGGTGTTTGTGTTCTTGTTACCATGGTGGTGTTTGTGTTCTTGTTACCATGGTGGTGTTTGTGTTCTTGTTACCATGGTGGTGTTTGTGTTCTTGTTACCATGGTGGTGTTTGTGTTCTTGTTACTATGGTGGTGTTGGTGTTGTTGTTACCATGGTGGTGTTTGTGTTGTTGTTACCATGGTGGTGTTGGTGTTGTTGTTACCATGGTGGTGTTGGTGTTGTTGTTACCATGGTGGTGTTTGTGTTCTTGTTACCATGGTGGTGTTTGTGTACCCAATGGTTCTGCAATTCTGCTATGAATTACAACCCACCAGGACACTGACTAACCATTTATACACTAAGCACCCACCTACATACTACCACCCACCTATACACTGACACTCCCTATCAACCTGATCAACCAGGCTGTGATTCATACGTCAGGCTGCGAGCAGCCGTGTCCAACAGCCTGGTTGACCAGTCTAGCAACCAGGAAGCCTGATCGAGGTCCGGGCCGCAGGGACGTTGAGCCCCGAAATCATCCCAAGGTTACTGCAAGGTAACACCAAGGTAACCCCTAATTTCTCCCACCTACACTGTAGCCACTGACATAGTTCCCACACAACCCACCTAATTATCACAGATACATAACACCTGACACTTCTCTGTCTCATCGTCACTTCATCCCACCTATATCTTCCACATTCCCTCCATCTCCCGTCTACCCCACCACCCACCTACCCCACCACCCACCTACCCCACCACCCACCTACCCCACCACCCACCTACATCCACCCCATCCTAAAACCATCCCACTTGCAGTCCACACTACCATCCCTCGTCCAAATATTCATGTCAAAACAACCAGATTCTCAATCTGCTACGTTTCTATTGGTACTGGCTACAGGAGGGACGGAAACAGCGCCACCAGATCACGGCGGCAGCAGCAGCAGAAGCAGCAGAAAAGCAGACCTTGGTAGGATAGGGCCGACGGGTGAAAGGGGTGGGGGTGAAGGGGGATGGGGTGTGTAGCAAGCGCTGAATCGTTGCTAAGTCCCGATTACCTGCTTCGATAACCCCGGTTGGAATACCTATTTCTCAGCCATATAGAAAGTCGGTCAACACTACACCATTTCTTCCTCGGGTTTTGGGTGCTTGGAGGGTTTTGTCTGTGAATGTGTCTGTCTGTCTGTCTCTCTGTCTGTCTCTGTCTGGCTTGCAGTATTTATTTTTATTATATTTTAGATTTCTTCTGCTGCTATCTCTCTAAGCTTTCCCTTATGCCCTCCCTGTCGCCATTCTCTCTCTCTCTCTCTCTCTCTCTCTCTCTCTCTCTCTCTCTCTCTCTCTCTCTCTCTCTCTCTCTCTCTCTCTCTCTCTCTCTCTCTCTCTCTCTCTCTCTGTCTCTGTCTCTGTCTCTGTCTCTCTCTCTCTGTCTCTCTCTCTCTCTGTCTCTCTCTCTGTCTCTCTCTGTCTCTCTCTCTCTCTCTCTCTCTCTCTCTCTCTCTCTCTCTCTCTCTCTCTCTCTCTCTCTCTCTCTCTCTCTCTCTCTCTCTCTCTCTCTCGCTCTCTCTCTCTCTCTCTCACACGCACACACACACACGCACACACACACACGCACACACACACACACACACGCACACACACACACACACACACACACACACACACACACACACACACACACACACACACACACACACACACACGCGCACACACACACACACACACACACACACACACACACACACACACACACACGCACACACACTCACTCACTCACACACAAACACCCATCCATCCATTATGTTTCTGATCTGTAAACGGTCTTCCAGAGGGTATAGACTCATTCCTCTCAGTGTTTTCTGATGATGCAAAAATTATGAGAAGAATCAAGACAGATGAAGACAGACAGAGACTACAGGACGACCTGGACAAATTGGAGGAATGGTCTAGAAAATGGCTGCTAAAGTTCAACTCAGGAGAGTGTAATGTAATGAAATTAAGCGAAGGGAACAGAAGGCTGAATACAATGTAGCATCTGGGGTGATATCCTGCAAGAGTCAAATAGAGAGAACGATCTGGGGATTGATATCACACCGAACCTCTCCCCAGGGGCCCACATCAAAAGGATATCATCAGCGGCATTTGCTAGACTGGCCAACATGAGAACTACCTTCAGAAACTTGTGTAAGGAATCGTTCAGGGCCCTGTATACCACTTGTATAAGAACAATCCAGGCGAATGCAGCTCCAGCCTGGAGTCCATAATAGATAAACACAAGATAAAGTTAGAGAAGATTCAGAGGTATGCCACCAGACTGGTCCCGGAACTGAGAGGTATGAGCTACGATGAGAGGCTAAGGGAGCTGAACCTCACATCCCTAGAAAACAGAGGGGTAAGGGGAAGACATGCTAACCACCTACAAAATTCTCAGGGGAATTGACAGGGTAGACAAAGACAAACTCTTTAGCACGGGTGGAACACGAACAAGGGGACACAGGTGGAAACGTAGTACCCAAATGAGCCATAGAGACATTAGAAAGAATTTCATTGTCAGAGTAGTTAATAAATAGAATGCATTAGGCAGTGATGTGGTGGAGGCTGACTCCATACACAGTTTCAAATGTAGATATGATAGAGCCCAGTAGGCTCAGGAAATTGTACACCAGTTGATTGACAGTTGAGAGGCGGGACCAAAGAGCCAGAGCTCAACCCGCGCCAACACAACTAGGTGAGTACACACACACACACACACACATGATGCAAAACATTAAAGTTGCAACAGCAAATTACTGAAAATGGCAAACACATCAGCGTTACCAAATCAGCAAACAAATCCTGCAGGTTAAATGTGCAACATACAAACAACTCAACTCAACCATCTAACACCTCAACTGAACCATCCAACTCAACATGGCAAACAAACCATCGTTACCAACACTACAATGAAGCGCCCAACACGACAAACACACCATCGTTACCAACACTACAATGAAGCGCCCAACACGACAAACACACCATCGTTACCAACACTACAATGAAGCACCCAACACGTCAAGCACACCATCGTTACCAACACTACAATGAAGCGCCCAACACGACAAACACACCATCGTTACCAACACTACAATGAAGCGCCCAACACGACAATCAAACCATCGTTACCAACACTACAATGAAGCGCCCAACACGACAAACACACCATCGTTACCAACACTACAATGAAGCGCCCATCACGACAAACAAACCATCGTTACGAACACTACAATGAAGCGCCCATCACGACAAACAAACCATCGTTACCAATACAGCAAAATTACCTGGAGTTCACTTCGCCCCTCACTAGTGTTCGCTGATAGATTCTCTTCTATTTCTTTGGTTTTAACTTGACGATATTAGGTGATTACTTGACGCATATGGTCCGTCATGAATATCTGGCGTATTGTCATAGCAATAAGCGTTTGCCTCGTCGATGCGTGGCCGGGACCGAGAGCTATAGTGTCACCTTGATCTGGTATTATCATAATATTATTACAATTGATTTGATGTGTTAAATTGTTATTATCATCATTTATATTATTATTATTGTTATTATTAACACAGAATTCACATTAACGTGCTATATCAATGAGAAACCCACTAGGGCTGTGAGGCGCCCGATCTTAGCATTGCCAAGCCGCGTTTTCTACCACTAGAACAACGAAGACGAGTAAAAAAAGTCATGCAACCGGATTTCTACTGAAATTACAGGAAGTCTGGTGAGCCCTGCTGAAGCCGGTCCAAGTTGGTATGTATGACCCACAACCACTCGGGACTCGGGTGGAAGGGCAGAGTGGACCTACACTTTACGCTCCAACTTCAGAGTGTATCGACTTGAGAATGGTTCAGGACGGACCGAAACGTCGTCGTCCCTTCACCTTCTAGTGTGTGGTCTGGTCAACTTACTTTAGCCACGTTATTGTGATTCATCACCTGCATTCAGAGTGTATCCACTCCGAGTGGTTGTGGGTCATACGTAAGAACTTGGACGGGCTTCAGTAGGGCTCTCCAGACTTCCTGTGATTTCAGTAGAAATCCGGTTGTACGACTTTCACTCGTCTGTGGTGGTCGGGTGGTAAAGTATGCGGTTTGGCAATGCTAAGGTCGTAGGTTCGTTCCCACCTCGTTGCACTAGTAATTTTTATCATTATTATTATTATTTCTATTGTGTAATATGTATATTATATAATTTATATGATAACTAAATTGGGTACCCTCCATTGTCTCTCTGTCTGTCTATCTCTCTCTCTATATTCCCTGTCTATGTTTCTCTTTGTCTCTCTCTGAGTCTTTCACTTTCTCTCTCTTTATCTCTCAGTGTGCTTTTCTGTGTCTATCTCTGTCTGTATCTCTGTCTCTCTATCTGTCTCTCAGTCTCTGTTTCTATTTGTTATTCTTGGTCTGTCTCTCTGCCACCATATCTGTATATCTCGTTCTGCTACGTCTGAAGTATTATGTCTGTGTCTCCCAGATTCTGTGTCTGTACCTCTCTGGCGTTGTCTTCCTCTGTCTCTCTGTGTTTTCCTCTGTTCGTATCTCTCTCTGCTCGTGCGTCTCCGTGTCTCTCATTCACTCTGTCAGTGTCTTAATCTTTTTCTGTCTATGTCTGTTTCTTTAAGTGTATCTACCCATTTGCCTGTTTTACCCTGTCTGTTTCTCTGTCTCCCCCCCCCCTCTCTCTCTCTCTCTCTCTCTCTCTCTCTCTCTCTCTCTCTCTCTCTCTCTCTCTCTCTCTCTCTCTCTCTCTCTCTCTCTCTCTCTCTCTCTCTCTCTCTCCAATTGCGGGACACGTGAGGCAGTAGGAGGGTTGGGGGTCTATTTAGATAACCAAGTGGACGTGTGCAATTTCTGCACTGACGAAAGATAGAGAAGGTAGACCCGCCAGCAACGGATCAATTATGTATGTCTGACTTTTTAAAAGCTTTAAGTATTTTGATTGTCTTGTTATATAATTTTGGCATGAGCAGCGTATGATGTTTTATGATACAGGAAGGAAAATTTCAGACTCTTGCCAGAATATGAGTAGAAAGATTCTACGTTGAGGGGGGGGGGGGTTAATTTGGCACCCTGTTAAGTGGCATAATTTTTAATGTCGCCAACTCTGTCACACCACTGATGGGGGGGCATGGACCCCACGGGAATCATTTAACAAAACCTAGTGAGGCTTTCGCCAAACGTCTGGTTTCCATCCACGGACAGACAAACTAACAGACCTTCTATTATATAGGGAGAGATGTAATCACGATAATGAAATTTTAAGTTACATATACCATCTCATATATATTCCATTTCACTTATATTATCCCCCTCACTCCAACTAATTGTATGTTACACTGCGAGGGATGGAACTATGCGAATATAAAAATGTGCTTGCAATTAAATCAGATCAAATATACAAATTCACATAAGCTACAATGTATCCATACATTTTATAAAAAAAATTGATTTAGCCATACATACACATATGAATTATTGCACGCATAATTCATATGTTCCTATATAGAAACAAAACAATTCATACATGCTTACATTAATTTTTAGCACTCAAATATACATTGGATACATAAAAAGTAGGACTTTCAGGCTGAGCTGAGTAACAGAACAGTCACAGAGGAAGTGTTAATTAGAAGGCCAGGTCTAGAAATTCTACGAGTAAATTACGAAGAAATAGAAGAGAAAGCAAATATGACACTAATGGACTGTTGAAACACGGGCTCCCCTCATATATAACTAAAAACAAGCAAGAGCAGCTGGAATAGTGTTAGATATGGGCTGCAGATATGGTAGGGATTCACATAAGGAACTGCTAATAGGAGACACAGGAAAATGATGTCTTCAACGAAACACAAAAAGAAAGTTGAAACGCCATGCAACCTCTGAAGAGACAACTAACACAACACTTTTACCCCCTATTAGACTATTTTACAGGAAATTCTTTTCCACAGCTCATAAAACGAAGGAAAGGGTCCTGAGAGATATTGTTAATAGAAACGTTATCCCCACAGACAAAAATCAGAAGATATAATTGACGATTTACTATAAAACCAAAAAAACGGCCAACCTACTCATGAAAAACTCTCCAGACACAAAGCAGAACGCTTTAAAAGACACCAACGTCGTCTATGCCTTCAAATGCCCACTTGGGGACTGTAAGTCCCAAAGAACTCAGTAATATAGGCAAGACAACAACATCTCTTTCCAGGCGATTAACAATGCATAAGCAACGGGGCTCCATTCAGGAACATATAATCTCTTCCCACAACCAGACCATCACCAGAGAAGTCTTAACAAACAACACAGAAATCATCGATAGATACAGCGATAACAGGCGGCTTGACATCTGCGAGGCACTACACATCAAGAAGTCAACACCAGAAAATCAACAGCCAATTAATGCACAACTTTATTCTACCCACTTCAAGAATCCGTACCAATATAGAAGCATCAAGAGGAAATATTGGCCAATAAGGCCTTTGCAGTTACTTCCATTCTTCCCTTTCACTTATCCAATTTATACCCATTGCACCGTGTTCTGTCTTGTGTTAAAAGTTTTGTTCACCTCATCCAAAACTGTTGTAACATATCACCTCACCCAAATGCGAGTATATAAGACAAAAGCTGTTTAAATGTTAGCATAGTAAAACTCTGTTTAGTGTTTGCAGGTTATAGCTGTGTGTGTGTAAACTAAAGTCTTTGAAAATGTAATAAGTTATTACGAAACGCGTTCAAGTGTCGCATCAGACTAGAAATAAAAATGAAATTTGGAGAATTGATTTTTCAATTACCATCGACAGTAAAAAGAAACATAAGAAATATTGAGAAAATTCGTGTTACAGTTATTAATCTTACTTTTTCGGTCATATTTAAGAACATATGTTTACAAGAAAGGTTGCTACCAAAATATACTAACATATATATATATATATATATATATATATATATATATATATATATGACAATGTCAGACCACGGAGGAAAAATGAAACAGGAATTTCCTTAAGTACTTTCGTATATTAATACATCTTCAGAAGGAGTGAAGATGATGAAGATACAGCTTCACTCCTTCTGAAGATGTATTAATATACGAAAGTACTTAAGGAAATTCCTGTTTCATTTTTCCTCCGTGGTCTGACATTGTCACATTTTTAATCACGTGTTTATTTTCGTGATATACACACACATATATATATATTATTAAATATGACCGAAAAAGTAAGATTAATAATTCTAACACGAATTTTCTCAATCTTTCGTACATTACGCTTCACTGTTGGAGGTAAATCAAAAATCACTTCTCCAAAATTCATTTTTATTTCTAGTCTGACGCGACACGGGCGCGTTTCGTAAAACTTATTACATTTTCAAAGACTTCACAAATACACAACTGATTAGAACTTACGTCTCTCTGATATTATATCTACATTTGAGTGAGGTGGGAAGGGTGATGTGGCATTAACACAAGACAGAACAGGAGGGGATATTAATAGGGTATTAAAAGTATCAACACAAGACAGAACAGAAACAATGGGTATTGAATAGAAGTGTTTGTAGAAAAGCCTATTGGTCCATATTTCTTGATGCTTCTATATTGGAGCGGAGTCTTGAGGTGGGTAGAATATAGTTTTGCAATAATTGGCTGTTGATTGCTGGTGTTGACTTCTTGATGTGTAGTGCCTCGCAAACGTCAAGCCGCCTGCTATCGCTGTATCTATCGATGATTTCTGTGTTGTTTACTAGGATTTCTCTGGCGATGGTTTGGTTATGGGAAGAGATTATATGTTCCTTAATGGAGCCCTGTTGCTTATGCATCGTTAAACGCCTAGAAAGAGAGTTTTCTCTTTCTAGGCGTTTAACGATGCATAAGCAACAGGGCTCCATTAAGGAACATATAATCTCTTCCCATAACCAAACCATCGCCAGAGAAATCCTAGTAAACAACACAGAAATCATCGATAGATACAGCGATAGCAGGCGGCTTGACGTTTGCGAGGCACTACACATCAAGAAGTCAACACCAGCAATCAACAGCCAATTATTGCACAACTATATTCTACCCACCTCAAGACTCCGCTCCAATATAGAAGCATCAAGAAATATGGACCAATAGGCTTTTCTACAAACACTTCTATTCAATACCCATTGTTTCTGTTCTGTCTTGTGTTGATACTTTTAATACCCAATTAATATCCCCTCCTGTTCTGTCTTGTGTTAATGCCACATCACCCTTCCCACCTCACTCAAATGTAGATATAATATCAGAGAGACGTAAGTTCTAATCAGTTGTGTATTTGTGAAGTCTTTGAAAATGTAATAAGTTTTACGAAACGCGCCCGTGTCGCGTCAGACTAGAAATAAAAATGAATTTTGGAGAAGTGATTTTTGATTTACCTCCAACAGTGAAGCGTAATCTACGAAAGATTGAGAAAATTCGTGTTAGAATTATTAATCTTACTTTTTCGGTCATATTTAATAATATATGTCTACAGGAAAGACTGCTACCAAAATATACTAACACATATATATATATATATATATATATATATATATATATATATATATATATATATATATATATATATATATATATATATATATATATATATATATATGTCGTACCTAGTAGCCAGAACGCACTTCTCAGCCTACTATGCAAGGCCCGATTTGCCTAATAAGCCAAGTTTTCATGAATTAATATATTTTCTCTAATTTTTTTCTTATGAAATGATAAAGCTACCCATTTCATTATGTATGAGGTCAATTTTTTTTATTGGAATTAAAATTAACGTAGTTATATGACCGAACCTAACCAACTCTACCTAACCTAACCTAACCTATCTTTATAGGTTAGGTTAGGTAGCCGAAAAAGTTAGGTTAGGTTAGGTTAGGTAGGTTAGGCAGTCGAAAAACAATTAATTCATGAAAACTTGGCTTATTAGGCAAATCGGGCCTTGCATAGTAGGCTGAGAAGTGCGTTCTGGCTACTAGGTACGACATATATATATATATATATATATATATATATATATATATATATATATATATATATATATATATATATATATATATATATATATATTTTATTAAATATGACCGAAAAAGTAAGATTAATAATTCTAACACGAATTTTCTCAATCTTTCGTACATTATGCTTCACTGTTGGAGGTAATCCAATGGTTTCATCGAAGACATCATAAGAAGGAAAGTGAAAAGCCATGCAACCTCCGAAGAGACAACTAACACAACACCTATACCCCCTATTAGACTATTTTACAGGAACTTCTTTTCCACAGCTCATAAAACAGAGGAAAGGGTCCTGAAAGATATTGTTAATAGAAACGTTATCCCTACAGACAAAAATCAGAGGATACAACTGACGATTTACTATAAAACCAGAAAAACGGCCAGCCTACTCATGAGAAACTCTCCAGACACGAAACAGAACGCTTTAAAAGAGACTAACGTCGTCTATGCCTTCAAATGCCCACTTGGGGACTGTAAGCTCCAAAAAACCCAGTATATAGGCAAGACAACAACATCTCTTTCTAGGCGTTTAACGATGCATAAACAACAGGGCTCCATTAAGGAACATATAATCTCTTCCCATAACCAAACCATCGCCAGAGAAATCCTAGTAAACAACACAGAAATCATCGATAGATACAGCGATAGCAGGCGGCTTGACGTTTGCGAGGCACTACACATCAAGAAGTCAACACCAGCAATCAACAGCCAATTATTGCACAACTATATTCTACCCACCTCAAGACTCCGCTCCAATATAGAAGCATCAAGAAATATGGACCAATAGGCTTTCTACAAACACTTCTATTCAATATCCATTGTTTCGTGTTCTGTCTTGTGTTGATACTTTTAATACCCTATTAATATCCTCTAATGCCACATCATCCTTCCCACCTCACTCAAATGTAATGCCACATCACCCTTCCCACCTCACTCAAATGTAGATATAAAATCAGGGAAACGCAAGTTCTAATCAGTTGTGTATTTGTGAAGTCTTTGAAAATGTAATAAGTTTTACGAAACGCGCCCGTGTCGCGTCAGACTAGAAATAAAAATGAATTTTGGAGAAGTGATTTTTGATTTACCTCCAACAGTGAAGCATAATGTACGAAAGATTGAGAAAATTCGTGTTAGAATTATTAATCTTACTTTTTCGGTCATATTTAATAAAATATGTCTACAGGAAAGACTGCTACCAAAATATACTAATGTTAAAGTGCACGACCCAGCAGCAAGGAATCAAGCCTTCACGATAAAATATCGCCAGGATCTGATTCGTGATCAGATATACAAGGCAGAGAATGAAATCAAAGACAAAAAAACGCAACTACTTCATGCTACAAACGAGTGGAGAAATAGCAACATCGACCATAGTATCCGTACCCGCATTGAACAACACCTCGACATCCTCACAGACCAACATCACCTCAGCACTGAAACAAGGATTATCAAGAAACTAACAACATTATATGGAGGACCTATGGCAATTCCACGACCAAGAGATGGCTTCCTGAACCTTGCAGGAATTAACCTCACTGAGGACCAAGTCACTCTCCTAAATCTGGGCATAAACTGTCATGTTATGTCCAGACCGAGTGAAATGGCCCGGAAAGTGGAGTTGGAAATTCTGTTGGACGACATATTCGACCTCGAGACACAAAAGAAGGTCACTACCAAAGATACCTTACAAGCAGAACTTATTGCAGAAGGAGGAAAGAATCGAGGCAACTACAGAAGCACCATACTGTCCCCCGAGCTTAGAGCGGCAGCTAAAAGCCTTCGTGAGAACAAGGAGATAGTTGTCAGGAGAGGTGACAAGTCGCCAATATATGTCATTCTTAAAAAAGACGAATATCTGGCGAAAATGAACATCATACTCTCTGACCAAACTAAGTTCCAAAGGGTAACGAAGGACACTACAGCCGAATTAAAAGCAAAGGTCAACAAACTGATCGAAACTGTGAACGCCAAGAAATCCGGACTCCACCTGCCAAAGATCATTGGGGAATATAAACCTGGATATGCGTATGGAAATGTCAAGACGCACAAGCCTGGAAACCCACTTCGGCCAATCATTAGCCAGATACCCACACCCACGTACAGATTGGCAAAGCGACTCAACGGCCTGCTGACTCCTTATGTTCCTTGCGCCTTCAGCCTGAAGTCTCCAAAGGAATTTGTGGACTTACTGCGGGGCGCACGGGCCACAGGGATAAGAGCCTCGTTGGACGTAGAATCGCTGTTTACCAACGTACCTGTGGACGAGACAATCGGAATGATAGCCGACAGAGTGTATCGTGATCCAGCCTGTACTCCTCTTGACATGCCAGAAAGTATTCTGAGGAAACTACTCCAAGCTTGTACTAAAGAGGCACCCTTCTTGAGCCCGGATGGGCATATGTATAAGCAAGTAGATGGGGTCGCTATGGGTTCTCCCCTAGGTGTCCTGTTTGCAAACTTCTACATGGGTACCATCGAGCAAAAAGTCTTAGTCGACATGAACTTGAAACCGGCCATATACTGCAGGTATGTTGACGACATTTTTACACAGGTACCTGATGTCAGACATCTGCAGGAGCTGAAGGAGGCATTTGAGCAGAGTTCCGTGCTGCGTTTCACTTACGAGACGGAAAAGGATGGGAAGCTGCCTTTTCTAGATGTAACAGTCATGGAAAAGGGCGGAGGTTTCCACACTGCAGTCTACACAAAGGAAACAAACATAGGAATGTGCCTAAATGCCAACAGCGACTGCCCTGACAGGTACAAGAGGAGTGTTGTTAACGCATACGTCGACCGTGCTCTCAGCCACAGCTCAGAATGGAAGCAAGTCGACGAAGAACTCTGTAGGGTAAGGCAGGTTCTAGTCAATAACGGCTTCTCCAATGGTTTCATCGAAGACATCATAAGAAGGAAAGTGAAAAGCCATGCAACCTCCGAAGAGACAACTAACACAACACCTATACCCCCTATTAGACTATTTTACAGGAACTTCTTTTCCACAGCTCATAAAACAGAGGAAAGGGTCCTGAAAGATATTGTTAATAGAAACGTTATCCCTACAGACAAAAATCAGAGGATACAACTGACGATTTACTATAAAACCAGAAAAACGGCCAGCCTACTCATGAGAAACTCTCCAGACACGAAACAGAACGCTTTAAAAGAGACTAACGTCGTCTATGCCTTCAAATGCCCACTTGGGGACTGTAAGCTCCAAAAAACCCAGTATATAGGCAAGACAACAACATCTCTTTCTAGGCGTTTAACGATGCATAAACAACAGGGCTCCATTAAGGAACATATAATCTCTTCCCATAACCAAACCATCGCCAGAGAAATCCTAGTAAACAACACAGAAATCATCGATAGATACAGCGATAGCAGGCGGCTTGACGTTTGCGAGGCACTACACATCAAGAAGTCAACACCAGCAATCAACAGCCAATTATTGCACAACTATATTCTACCCACCTCAAGACTCCGCTCCAATATAGAAGCATCAAGAAATATGGACCAATAGGCTTTCTACAAACACTTCTATTCAATATCCATTGTTTCGTGTTCTGTCTTGTGTTGATACTTTTAATACCCTATTAATATCCTCTAATGCCACATCATCCTTCCCACCTCACTCAAATGTAATGCCACATCACCCTTCCCACCTCACTCAAATGTAGATATAAAATCAGGGAAACGCAAGTTCTAATCAGTTGTGTATTTGTGAAGTCTTTGAAAATGTAATAAGTTTTACGAAACGCGCCCGTGTCGCGTCAGACTAGAAATAAAAATGAATTTTGGAGAAGTGATTTTTGATTTACCTCCAACAGTGAAGCATAATGTACGAAAGATTGAGAAAATTCGTGTTAGAATTATTAATCTTACTTTTTCGGTCATATTTAATAAAATATGTCTACAGGAAAGACTGCTACCAAAATATACTAATGTTAAAGTGCACGACCCAGCAGCAAGGAATCAAGCCTTCACGATAAAATATCGCCAGGATCTGATTCGTGATCAGATATACAAGGCAGAGAATGAAATCAAAGACAAAAAAACGCAACTACTTCATGCTACAAACGAGTGGAGAAATAGCAACATCGACCATAGTATCCGTACCCGCATTGAACAACACCTCGACATCCTCACAGACCAACATCACCTCAGCACTGAAACAAGGATTATCAAGAAACTAACAACATTATATGGAGGACCTATGGCAATTCCACGACCAAGAGATGGCTTCCTGAACCTTGCAGGAATTAACCTCACTGAGGACCAAGTCACTCTCCTAAATCTGGGCATAAACTGTCATGTTATGTCCAGACCGAGTGAAATGGCCCGGAAAGTGGAGTTGGAAATTCTGTTGGACGACATATTCGACCTCGAGACACAAAAGAAGGTCACTACCAAAGATACCTTACAAGCAGAACTTATTGCAGAAGGAGGAAAGAATCGAGGCAACTACAGAAGCACCATACTGTCCCCCGAGCTTAGAGCGGCAGCTAAAAGCCTTCGTGAGAACAAGGAGATAGTTGTCAGGAGAGGTGACAAGTCGCCAATATATGTCATTCTTAAAAAAGACGAATATCTGGCGAAAATGAACATCATACTCTCTGACCAAACTAAGTTCCAAAGGGTAACGAAGGACACTACAGCCGAATTAAAAGCAAAGGTCAACAAACTGATCGAAACTGTGAACGCCAAGAAATCCGGACTCCACCTGCCAAAGATCATTGGGGAATATAAACCTGGATATGCGTATGGAAATGTCAAGACGCACAAGCCTGGAAACCCACTTCGGCCAATCATTAGCCAGATACCCACACCCACGTACAGATTGGCAAAGCGACTCAACGGCCTGCTGACTCCTTATGTTCCTTGCGCCTTCAGCCTGAAGTCTCCAAAGGAATTTGTGGACTTACTGCGGGGCGCACGGGCCACAGGGATAAGAGCCTCGTTGGACGTAGAATCGCTGTTTACCAACGTACCTGTGGACGAGACAATCGGAATGATAGCCGACAGAGTGTATCGTGATCCAGCCTGTACTCCTCTTGACATGCCAGAAAGTATTCTGAGGAAACTACTCCAAGCTTGTACTAAAGAGGCACCCTTCTTGAGCCCGGATGGGCATATGTATAAGCAAGTAGATGGGGTCGCTATGGGTTCTCCCCTAGGTGTCCTGTTTGCAAACTTCTACATGGGTACCATCGAGCAAAAAGTCTTAGTCGACATGAACTTGAAACCGGCCATATACTGCAGGTATGTTGACGACATTTTTACACAGGTACCTGATGTCAGACATCTGCAGGAGCTGAAGGAGGCATTTGAGCAGAGTTCCGTGCTGCGTTTCACTTACGAGACGGAAAAGGATGGGAAGCTGCCTTTTCTAGATGTAACAGTCATGGAAAAGGGCGGAGGTTTCCACACTGCAGTCTACACAAAGGAAACAAACATAGGAATGTGCCTAAATGCCAACAGCGACTGCCCTGACAGGTACAAGAGGAGTGTTGTTAACGCATACGTCGACCGTGCTCTCAGCCACAGCTCAGAATGGAAGCAAGTCGACGAAGAACTCTGTAGGGTAAGGCAGGTTCTAGTCAATAACGGCTTCTCCAATGGTTTCATCGAAGACATCATAAGAAGGAAAGTGAAAAGCCATGCAACCTCCGAAGAGACAACTAACACAACACCTATACCCCCTATTAGACTATTTTACAGGAACTTCTTTTCCACAGCTCATAAAACAGAGGAAAGGGTCCTGAAAGATATTGTTAATAGAAACGTTATCCCTACAGACAAAAATCAGAGGATACAACTGACGATTTACTATAAAACCAGAAAAACGGCCAGCCTACTCATGAGAAACTCTCCAGACACGAAACAGAACGCTTTAAAAGAGACTAACGTCGTCTATGCCTTCAAATGCCCACTTGGGGACTGTAAGCTCCAAAAAACCCAGTATATAGGCAAGACAACAACATCTCTTTCTAGGCGTTTAACGATGCATAAACAACAGGGCTCCATTAAGGAACATATAATCTCTTCCCATAACCAAACCATCGCCAGAGAAATCCTAGTAAACAACACAGAAATCATCGATAGATACAGCGATAGCAGGCGGCTTGACGTTTGCGAGGCACTACACATCAAGAAGTCAACACCAGCAATCAACAGCCAATTATTGCACAACTATATTCTACCCACCTCAAGACTCCGCTCCAATATAGAAGCATCAAGAAATATGGACCAATAGGCTTTCTACAAACACTTCTATTCAATATCCATTGTTTCGTGTTCTGTCTTGTGTTGATACTTTTAATACCCTATTAATATCCTCTAATGCCACATCATCCTTCCCACCTCACTCAAATGTAATGCCACATCACCCTTCCCACCTCACTCAAATGTAGATATAAAATCAGGGAAACGCAAGTTCTAATCAGTTGTGTATTTGTGAAGTCTTTGAAAATGTAATAAGTTTTACGAAACGCGCCCGTGTCGCGTCAGACTAGAAATAAAAATGAATTTTGGAGAAGTGATTTTTGATTTACCTCCAACAGTGAAGCATAATGTACGAAAGATTGAGAAAATTCGTGTTAGAATTATTAATCTTACTTTTTCGGTCATATTTAATAAAATATGTCTACAGGAAAGACTGCTACCAAAATATACTAATATATATATATATATATATATATATATATATATATATATATATATATATATATATATATATATATATATATATATATATATATATATAACAAATCTGTGAGCTCACATACAGCTTCATGACATTATAAAAGCAGAGCAGGCCTTTGGGCTACAAAAATTATCCCCCCCCCCCCACCCTCCCTCCCTCTCTGGAGTTTTTCAAAATCTCGGAATATTTCCCTGAACTCTTTTCGTGATAAATGCAAATTCAAGCATTGCACTTTATAAAAAAGCGCTATACATCACAGCAATGTTCTCCGGATTAGGAAAAAACCAAACCTGAACGACACGAAATCAGCACCAGAATTATGTTGAGTTTATAACAGTGTCGTCCAGCACGGGGAACACACCAGACCACTTTATTATTTATGATCCCTCGGTGTATATGTGTGTCTGTTGATCCCTCGGTGTATATGTGTGTCTGTTGATCCCTCGGTGTATATGTGTGTCTGTTGATCCCTCGGTGTATATGTGTGTGTTGATACTTCAGTGTATATGTGTGTGTGTTGATACTTCGGTGTATATGTGTGTGCGTGTTGATACTTCGGTGTATATATGTGTGTCTGTTGATACTTCGGTGTATATATGTGTGTCTGTTGATACTTCGGTGTATATATGTGTGTGTTGATACTTCGGTGTATATGTGGGTGTGTGTGTTGA